>NW_015657483.1:251531-262390 GCF_001515625.1 Sinocyclocheilus rhinocerous
AAAAAATTAATAACCCACAATAGGCTGTTTGTTACAGTGATTTTACCACACACAGGGGTATTCGAGAGCCTCAACATGGAGTGCCTAAACCCCCCCTGAACTGAGGTAAAATCACAGTAATATAATATAATATAATATAATATAATATAATAGATAAAAATGAGATTTAATGACATGAGCATTTAAATTTTGTTAAATATTTTCAATAAATGTGAATTATTTTATAAACAACAATGGAAATCTGTTTCCATCAAATAAGTAACCATTTAAAAGCAACAAGTATTGCTACAGCAACTTATTTGGCTGATTTGGTGGATAAAATTAATTCATTAAACTAATTATTAAATTATTAATTAATTATTGCATTATTTGGTGGATACAGTACTATAAAGAAGACTGGAAAAATAGGAAATGGGACTGGGAAATGACATAAGCCAGATTTGAACTATTATTGCCCACATAAACACTAAAGCTCAAAACATTGCTCAAATGGTAAAATCACTCTGATCATAAAAAAAACGGATGGCAAAAAGGATGGTGGCATCATATCAAACATGGGTGTGGTGTATTAGTTAAAGGTCTGGGCTGGTAACTGAAAGGTTGCAGATTCAAAACCGTCAAGGAATGATTATCACAGTTTAAATTCATTCATTTCAATGAGGATGGTTTGACTTTTTTTGACAATTTCTGACACTCACAGCTCTGACACTGGTCCTCCTTTGGCCCCCAGCAGCGTCCATTACATCCTCTATGACACCTCTGACCTGCAACCAGAAAAGATAAAACATTTAGTTATAGCAAATTTCTGCATTTTAATAAAAGATGACACAAACTAACATTATTTATTTGAAATAACATTCACTAAAACCAGGAAGATCAGTCCCTTTAATAAGTCAGTTCTGATTTCATGTTGACTATAAAACGTCATTTTTAAGTGTGCATTCGGTCATCGGTCATCATCATATTGTTCATAACACTGTCATAATGTTTCATCACAGTAACCACAATCTGGATCATTCCGCTTTAGGATGGAACTCTTTTCATCCGCACTGACCCTGTTCTGATGAAGTGGGAAAGAGTCGTTGCTGACTGACAGAACATGTTCTCCCTGGCTCTCCAGAGCTCTGCCCGAATCCTCCCCGCCCCAGAGGAGACGTCCCGTATAGCTTTGCTACACTCATCTGCGGTGGCTCTTCTGCCACCCAAGCTTAACTGACTGTTGGGTAATTGCAGTGTGAGCATGGCTGACTGATGGAGTGTTGTCCTCTGTCCCTGTTCCACTTCAGTTAAGAGTAATTACACCAGTGGCTTACTCTCTTCAACTACATGGGCCAGGCACTTTTGACTATCTCCTCTTTTTAAACATCACCTTTTTTTATACTCTCTGTCTCGTTTCCTCTTTTTCTGCCTAAGTACTTGATTTCTCTGTCCTTCACTGTAAGCTTTTGTGAGATATGGCGAGGAAGGGCTGCTCCATTGCCTTTCTAATAGCTCAGCCTAAATGAAAATTCTGCCTTCATTCACTCACCATCATACAATGGAAATTATACAGTGTTTCACTCTAAAGAGACAAAAGAGCACCATAAAAGTAGTTATTCAATTATAATCTGACTTCTGAAGTCATACAACCATAAATCATGAGTCATGTGTTCCACAATTATTGTGCTTTTTCGAACTTGGAAGCTCCTGGACATTAAAATGTCTTTCAGGTTTGAAAACGAAATGAGGGTGAATAAATAATGACAGAGATGCTTAAGGTCTCATTTGGTTGATTTTAATGTTTACATTGACCGTCAAGATCATTCTATGCTTTTCCTTGCTGCCCACATGGCTGCTTCTAACCTAATCTAAAGGTTACAAACATTGGAAAAAAGTAATTGATAAACAATGGCTGGAAGGGCAGGATTGCATTTTAATTGGTGAAAGGTGCATTGCTTATTCCCTGTTGTTTTTTGAACAGCCAATGTAAATAAGCTCACTAAATAACAAAATAAAATCAATGAGGACAATCCCTGCCCAAAAAAACTAAGAGATTATAGTGGATTATAAATTCAACACCCTTGATTTGGAGAGTGGGGAGGGAGGCAAAACAGATCAAGAGGATTGATTGATTGATTGGATATAACGTGAGCCTGGACACATTCTCAAAAGTATCATTAGGAGATGTAAAAATTAACTTTTCTTTAAAGATTAGTTATACCCAAAATTAAAACTCACCCTCATTTGTTACCACATGTGAAATTTTGGTCTTGTTTAAATACAATAATAGCTCATATAGACCAAATAAAAGTACCATAAAATAGTCACATTAACTGCGTTATTGTGTTTTTGAATCCTTTTTTGGAGTTTGACAACTCCCTGGTTTCACTGTATGACAAAAAAGCTGTGAAAACGTGGGAACAACATTTTTCTTTTGTGTTCATAAAAATAATACCATACAGGTTTGGATTGACATGAGTGTGAGTAAATAGTTACTGAATTTTAATGAATAAAAGAGGAAAATAATTCTTCCATGGTTTCCGAACATTGTGTCACTGTGTAACATTTTCTTTAGGATTCTTTGACGAATAGACAATTTTATAAAATATTTATATTCCAAATGAATGCTGCTCTTTTGAACTTTCTAGTAATCAAATAATCCTGAAAAAAATATATCAGTTTTCACAAAAATATTAAGCAGCAAAAACTAATATATATTATAAAAAAAACCTACAAATATATTACAATTATTTCTGCAGTATCATGTGACACTGAAGACTGGAGTAATGGCTGCTGAAAATTCAGCTTTGCCATCACAGCCATAAATTATGTTTAAAAATATATTTAAATAGAAAAGTCATTTTAGACTTCAAAAATATTTCATAATATAGTTTTACTGTATTTTAAATTAAATAAATGCAGCCATGGTGAGACTTCTTTCAAAAACATTTAAAAATCTTACTGACCTCAAACTTGAACAGTTGTGTATTAACAATCAATTTTAGCACCTCATGCTCTGGTCAGTACTCACATGAGCTGCTGCTATTGGACGGCACCACCAGGTGATCAGGGCGAGCGTTCTTCATTATATCCTGCCAGTGGATGGTATCGGCATGACACAGGAACTTGTTCTGGTCCACATACACCCCTCCATTCAGAATTTCTGTTAAAACACAGACAGCAGCAATAAAACACCACTGACTACTTAATGACTTATATCAGCGGACACCTCTGAGCGTATCGTTCCAGTGAAGGTGACCTCATCACTATCTTATATTACAAGGAAAGAGCAAGGCGAGGCTCACCGGAGAGCAAAGATAATGTATAAAATAATTTGATTTCTTCACACAATGACTCTTTCTGACCCTCCGGTGTCAGTACTGGCCTACTTCTTGGCCTGGAATACACAGTCAGACAAGACTGATGCTTTAATGGAACAGTTCACTTAAAAAAGAAAATTCATTTACTAACCCTCACGTTGTTATAACCTGTATGACTTGTGAGAAACGCAAAAGGTGAAATTTTCAATAACGTACTAGTCGTTGTTGTTTTTTTCTTTACAATTCAAATGAATAGCCACTGAAGTTTTAAAGCTTAAAAGGCAGAACCTAAACTATCAATAAAATATGATAAATGTTATAAATGTTCTCCATACATGATGTGCATGTGTTTAAGAGATGCAACAATGTGAATGATTCTTTCAAATTGGATTTTTTTCCAGTAAATTTGTGATATGTTTCACAAAGTCTAAATGATTAGTTTACAATCCTCAATTACTCAATCCAGTCACAATTAATAGACAACTGATTTTCAGTGTACAATAACTTAATTTTTGGTCTATCACACAAGCGTATTGTATGATGTATCATAATGCTTTTTAGGGCTACTTCTATTATATTTTTATGGTGCGTTTCCATCCTTTTTGGAGTTTGAAAGCTCCAGCCCCCATTCATTATAAAATTAACTACAGAATTTCTCCTTTTATTATCCAAAAAAGAAAACACTAAGTTATACAGGTTTGAAACAACATGAGGGTGAATAAATAATGACATAATTTTAATTTTAGGATAAACTATCGCTTTAACAAAAAGTCTAGACAAATTAGACTCTTACTGCTATTATTAATAACCTTAATCTGTTTTTGTTTTGATTTTCTCTTCATTGTATTTCTCCCCACTTTCTTCCTCTCCTCTGAGCGATGTCTACTCCCAGCAGACACAAACACGAGAAGGGAAGGAAATTATTACATTCCCAGACAATGTCAGAGTCAGATCCATCCTGGATTTGGAGCGCCGACATTCTGGACAGCGGTGCTAACAGGTTTGTAATTTCATACTTCATCTGCAGGGAGACGTCTCTCAATCCTTTGCCCTAATCTGCATCATACTGTCTCACACGGATCACCGGATTTGGAGAGAAATCAATCTGTTGTTCCCCTCCACGTGCGTTCACGGGCAACACGTCTCTGTTTGGGCACACCAGACGACAATGAACATTATGATCTTAACATGTCTGGAGTAATCCTCACTTGCGTGGACAAAAACACTAGAGAGCTTATAACAGATTTGCATTATTTACTGTATTGGATTTCTCTTTCACAGCTACTACAGGAGATTAGCCGTGTGGCGGAAGAACAGATGAGACGTATTCATAACCACAGGCCATCTGAAACTGATAATAGCCTAACAAAAGCTTGATTAAACTGTACTCCATGGATGATTGGAGATGGTGTTATTGTGTATTTCCCCTCTCTCTACAGGGCATTGAGAAACCTGTCGCTCAATGGATAAATTAATTTTAGCGTTCTCTGCATCTGACATGCTGGGAGGGCTGAACGCTCTCCTAGAGGTAAGAATCAGAAAAACAAATAAATGCAATGGCAGAACTCTGCAGGGGTCTTCAGATGGCCCAACCGGTAGAAGGAGATTCAGGAACACTATCTTTCTCTCTCTACAGACGGTTTCTCTCCAGCTTCACTTATGATGTTCCATTACAGTTAGGATGCTGTCCAGCTTCACTGAACCTGAGCGTATACATCATAAAAACACCTGAGGGAAGAGAGAGTCCACAACAGAAGACTACAGAGGCTCAGTCAGCACCTTTTATGTTATTATATCAAAACATTGATCATAAAAAAGACGAATAAACTCTAAAGAAGATAAAAGCATTTGCTTACATCAGGGGTGTCCAATCCTGCTCCTGTAGATTTTAGCTCCAACCCTAATTAAACACACCTGAACAGCTAATCAAGGTCTTACTAGGCATACTAGAAACTTCCAGGCAGATGTGTTGAGGCAAGCTGGAGCTAAACTCTGCAGGACACCGGCCTTCCAGGACCGAGTTTGGAGACCCCTGGTTTATATGCAATAGTCAGGTAAAATAGTACAGTACACCAGATGTTGCGGCTAAAGCTAGTTACAACATGTCCATCTAATTAGATAACTTCCTTACTCAAAGGTCCTTAATTCTCAGAGACAACATTCAAAACCCCCCACACAGGCTATGATATTTCCTGTCATACTTCTCTTGAACTTGGTTTTCAAACCTTTTCCTTAACAGAAACTAGGCTTGTATTTTTTTGTGAAGATTTGTTTGTAGTTGTTCCTATTTTAAAGGGACAGTTCACTCAAAAATGAATGTCATCATTTACTCAACCTCATATTGTTCCAAACCTTTATACCTTTTTTTTTTTTAATCTGTGGAACACAAAAGATGATATTTTGAAAAACTCTCAGTGTCAGTGTTGTTTTGGACCCCACTGACTTTCATTGTATGGACAAAACCATTATTCAAAACATCTTCTTTTGTGTTCCACAGAAGAAAGTCAGTCATAAACCAAGGGTTTAACAGTTAAACATTTACAGATTTAGATTTAACATTTGCTATTTAGAATTAGATTTAATGGTTATATTTAACATTTTCATTTACATTTGACATTTACATTTAATATTTATTTATTTAACCCTACAGCATAAAAATGAATTTTAAAAGAACATATTTGTGATAAATCTGGAAAAATAGGCCACATTATCACCCTAATCTCAGTTTCTCAGATGGCACAGATTGGCAGGCAAGATACCTGTATCAAAGGACACACAGCTGGAGGGGTAGGAGAGCACACACACACACACATTGGTAGTCTAGATGCCAGCACTGTCGCTGGGTTCAGTAAAGCGTTTCTCTCGGCAGTCATGACAGCTGGTTTCATTTGAATGACTGTTTGACTTGTTGTTGGATCTGTAAAAGCTACAGATTCAATTTTGTCTCAAATGAAGTGAAAACATTAATGTCAGTCATTGGGAAATGCTGTACATGCACACACACACACCATCATTTCTATGTACCTGCGCACTTAAAACATGGCTGAACTTGGAGCATGTTAAAAAGAGTATTGGCTCTGTTACAAAACAGTCAGCTGCCTTACTGTCTACTGCCTACACAGGCAGCATCCTTCTAAGACAGCATCCTAACTGAAATGGAACATCATAAGTGACTGATTAGGAACACAACTCTGTGCATCATACACACAGGGCTTCTAATGGAAAGCACACAGGAGACTTGATTAAATAACTGACTTCAGTAACCTTAGCTATTAGTATGTTGCTAAGCTAATGGCATGAGACTAATAAGCATTAAACATATATAAACATTTTAGTCCATTTTAATTATAATGAACCATTTTTTTACTGCTATGCTTTAGTATTTAATGAAATATAAATATATTTATAATCGTCATTCGATTTGTCTGCCAGTGTGAATTGATTTTGTCACTGAGTTACTGTATAAGCAATGCAGTATGGGATTTCCATTTCTGCTGAGGATAAATGTGATGTTCTGTTAGAATTTAGAATTCCTAAATCTTTTCTAATATTAAATGGTATCTTATCTTTTGGAACACCCTTTGGGTCAAGAACATGCCCATAGCTATGTTTCCATCCACATATTTTTATGTGCATTTTGGGATATTGTATGGAAATTGCTGAACAGAAACGCCAAGATGCACATAAAACCTTAAAATGCCCATAAAAATGTATGCACTCAACTGAGGTGGATAATTTTTTCCATTAAGAAAAGGTGCATAAACTATGATGGAAACACATTTACCGAATAAATTCCTCAATTCGCCAAAAAAAAAAAAAAAAAAAAAAAAAATTACGTGATTGGATAAAATCCGTCATCAAAATTATTTTGTATAATTACCTCCCAGAACTGTGTCAAACGATTACATTCCCACAAATTAGGCATCCGCCTTCAAATGCAAGATAGCATGACAGTGTTTGTTACTGCGTTTTGTCTGTGCGCAATAAGACAAGACACAAGTCATTTTTTATGTAGGAAAAACATTTTTGCAATGGTTGCAACTTTCATTTTTATTATTGATACTTTGCTCCAGTTTGGTTCTCTTGAACACATGGGATGGAAACATTAGGGTTAGGGTTTATTTGCAAATGTTTTAAAAAAATATATTCTAATTTTCCGCACAAGTTAAATTCGCAACTTTGGATGGAAACATGGCTTATAATGACTAAAAATGCTGCCTACATAGGCTAAACTGTAGTCTAATAGATAATGAGTTTTCTAGGCTTAAATCAATCAGTTTCGTTTAACTAAATTGACCAGAACAGGACATCATATGGCACCAGCAGTGTAGTATGTAGTACGCAGGATCTTTCATTAGCTCAACTTGAAGATCAACACTAGTCCTAATAGACCTCGTCCTAATCCAGTAGTTCATTCACTGTAACACTTTCCTATAAGATGATCAAGTCAATCAGGCATACAGTAGATGTGGCTGCCTATTCATCATAAAGTGCCAACATCACCCCGGCCTTATGCTAGTCACTGCCAGCAGTCTGGCTCTGTGTGTGGCACAGAGGGACTGAGCCTGGCAGGGCTTATGAGGAATGATATGCCAGACTGTGCCAACTTCCCCTGCCGCCACTGTACAAATAGGTGATCTTCTGTGCCATTCATCAAAGTGAGGCTCTGCACCACACAACCTGGCCTCTCCAGCCGCGTTACCAAGGAGATGCTGTCTGAGTAAAAAACGCAATGAGTAAAGTTGAGCAAACAACGAGAGGGAACACAGAGTGATTTTTCTTTCCGATGAGGAGAACAAAAATTGCCCTGAACCCAACACATTAGGACTTTGTGAGAACAATAAACACTTTGTGTTTTAAACGTAGTTTAACTGAACATTGTTTTTTGCACCACTGAGGGTGATATGTGTCATGTTGTTTTTATTCTTTTGTGACAGTGAGTGCTTTGAAATCACAGGCTAAGTGCTAAATAAGACCTAAGAGAGAAAACTGGCAAGACTTTTTATGGATTCTTACATATCTTTCACCGGAAATTTGAAGATCGTGAGTCCCTCTGCGTCCAATTTGAGAAAAAACACAAGTAATCCATTCCATGTGCCTGGTAGCCTCTTATCACAACTGACCGACATAGAAATGACTCAAAAGCAGGCAGATAATAGGTAAATAATAGCTTTCCGTGAACTTCTTCATGGTTTATAGAGTCTAGGACTGTCAGAGACAGGTGTGATTTCTCAGGAAAACTACCTGAAATGTTCTTACCACCTGACAGATACATTTCAGTGGTATCGGTCAAGTAAAAGGGATTTTTTGCTGTTATTTCACAAAAAAGTCACTTACGGCACCTAACGATTTGTTGTACCTTCTGAATCCTGATTGCTTACAGATGATATTGACTAATCTTTAAAATAAATCCAAAAAGCCTACATTTCATTCAAGGTAAACAATTTTATCAGTTCTTACATCCCATCATAAATGGGGGATTTATACATCATCTGAAAGCTGAATAAATAAGTTAGGATAGGACAATATTTGGCCGAGATCATTTTTTCAACTATTTGAAAATCTGGAATATGAAGGTGCAAAAAAAATCTAAATATTGAGAAAATCATCTTTAAAGTTGTCCAAATGAAGTTCTTAGCAATGCATATTACTAATCAAAAATTTAGTTTTGATATATTTACAGTAGGAAATTTTCAAAATATCTTCATGGAACATGATCTTGGCATAAAAGAAAAATCAATTAAAACATGAAATGACACAAATGCACATATGAACTTTGTGAGTTATGTACTACTCAGAATGTGCAAGTCACTACTTTTATATATATATTCTGAGTAGTACGTAACTCACAAAGTTCATATGTATTCATATGTGTTCATATGTTCATATGCATTTGTGTATGTACACACACACACACACGCACACACGCACACACACACACACACACACACACATATATATATATATATAAATTGTTATTTTAGTAGACTAAATGTAGAGTAAAATTTAATAAAATTAAAACTAAAAGAAATTTAAAATGTAAAACTTTGAATGCCAAATTGATGAATGACAAAATACTGACTATATATGACACTATATCGACTATAATATTGCTTATTTGATCAAAAATACAGTGATAACCATAATATTGTAAATTACAATAAAAAAACTTTCTTCCGTTTAAATACATTTTAAAATGTAATTCTTCAGTCTTCAGTGTCACGTGATCCTTCAGAAATCATTCTAATATGCTGATTTGGTGCTTAAGAAACATTGTTTTATTATTAATGCTAAAAAATTGTGCTGCTTAATTTTTTTAGTGGAAAGGTGATACATTTGTACATTTCA
The DNA here is from genome assembly GCF_001515625.1 of Sinocyclocheilus rhinocerous. Classification (NCBI taxonomy): domain Eukaryota; kingdom Metazoa; phylum Chordata; class Actinopteri; order Cypriniformes; family Cyprinidae; genus Sinocyclocheilus; species Sinocyclocheilus rhinocerous. Next base: position 261,179 of record NW_015657483.1, read on the forward strand.
TGATTCTTTAATGAATATTAATGAATTCTTTCTAAAAGAAATCTTACCGACCCTCAACTTTTGAACCATATGTGTACAACTGCTCACTTACATGTTATTTAGCCACAATAATAATAATAATACATTTTATTTAGTATAACGCCTTTAAAAGAGTACTTTCTCAAAGCGCTTTACAACACAAGCAAACACAACAATCCAAAATAATACACAAAAATACAGAATAACAATCAGTTAAAAGCAAGATGAAAATAAAAAGTTTTAAGACAAGATTTAAAAATACCTAACGAATTTGCTTCCCTGATGTCAGCCGGGAGAGAATTCCACAATTTGAGGGCATAAGATGAAAATGCCCGATCACCCCCAGAACGCAGCCGTGTTTTAGGAACGACTAAAATACCACTCTGAGAAGATCGCAAATTGCAACTAGGTGTATAGGGAATTAAAAGCTCAGCCAAGTACTGAGGAGCCAGACCATGCAGTGCCTTGTATGTTAACATGAGAACTTTAAAATCAATACGAAATCTAACCGGGAGCCAATGCAACAATTCTAAAACAAGAGTTATATGATCAACAACCCTGGCCCCTGAAAGAATTCTGGCAGCTGAATTTTGTAAATGTTGAAGTTTGTTAATACAAGATTTTGAGACTCCAATAAGAAGGGCATTACAATAGTCTAGACGAGAATAGACAAACAAATTAATTAACCTTTCAGCAACAGAGAAAGACAGCACAGGTCGTAGCCGTGCAATATTTCTGAGATGAAAGTACGAGGTCTTAACAGTGTTCAGCACGAAAGGCTCAAATGACAAGCTGGGATCAAAAATAACGCCCAGATTTTTTTATTTACTTTGTAACTCCAGAGCAACACCATCAACAGACAAAGCTAAAGATCCAGCATTACGCAATTTATGGGGAGAGCAGAGAAGCATAACTTCCATTTTGGAACTATTCAAACACAAGAAATTTTCAGACAGCCACAACTTAATCTCAGAGAGACACTGACTACGTTTACATGGACATCAGTAATCTAATTATTTACCTTATTCTAAATAAGCCAATATCATGATTATGGTGTTTACATGAGTTGCTTTTAGAATATTCCTTTCATGTTCCCGTTTTATATGTTATAGTACATAGTTCGATTAATGGCACATGTCATTACGTCCCCTCGTGACGCCATCCGACGTCCCCTCCGGAATTTCACATGTAAAC
>NW_015657483.1:262666-272328 GCF_001515625.1 Sinocyclocheilus rhinocerous
TTTGCCGTCAAACGGTTGACCACTGCCGTGTGTGTATCCTGTTGCAAAATGCGGCGAAAAGTCCTACGCGACGGTAATAATGTGATTAAGGTGTTTACATGTCTATTCTGCTCTTCAGTAATGCGGCTAAAATAGGAATACTCCACATGTCTTAATTCGATTTCTGTTTACTTCGAATATGACTTTAGCCGGATTAAGGTAATCAAAAATCCCTGTTTACATGGTAGATTCTTAATCAGAGTATTGTCTTAATCGTATTAATATCGGATTATTGTTGTCCATGTAAACGTACTCAGTGTGAGAGATGGGAAATATTCACATCTTGGCCCGGATTGGAGTGGATGTAAATCTGCGTATCATCAGCATAAAAATGGTAGTTCAGTTCGAGAGATCTTAACAATTGCCCAAGAGGAAACATATAAATGCTGAAAAGCAAGGGACCAAGTAATGAGCCCTGAGGGACACCAGTACTAACAGGATCGACCTGTCATATAGAACATTTCATAAAAACAAAATGACTACGATCAGTTAAATAGGATCTGAACCAATCCAGAGCAATCTCTGTCACCCCAAAGACCAATTCGAGTCGACTAAGTAATACCGTATGGTCGACGGTATCAAAAGCTGCACTTAGGTCCAGAAGGATAAGGATCGACACAGATCCAGCATCAGATACTAATAACAAGTCATTAGTAACTTTGACCAAGGCTGTCTCAGTACTGTGGTTTTCGAAGCCCAGACTGGTATGGCTCAAAAACGTCTGTGACCATCCATAAAAACAAAATGACTACGATCAGTTAAATTGGATCTGAACCAATCCAGAGCAATCTCCGTCACCCCAAAGACCAATTCAAGTCGACTAAGCAATACCGTATGGTCGACGGTATCAAAAGCTGCACTTAGACCATGGTGCTTAGAAGGATAAGGATTGACACAGATCCAGCGTCAGATGCTAATAACAAGCCATTAGTAGTCTCAGTACTGTGCAGTTTCCGAAACCCAGACTGGTATGGCTCAAAAAGGTTGTTAACAGTCAAATGATTGTGTAATTGAGAAGCAACAACACCCTCTAAAATTTTTGCCAAAAATGGAAGATTTGACATTGGACGAAAATTGTTTAAATTGTTCACATCGGTATTTTGCTTTTTTAGAACAGGGGTGATAGCAGCAGTTTTAAGTGCTGCTGGCACAACACCAGTTGACAAAGAATAATTTATGATTGAAAGAACAGTAGAACACAAAACGCAAAAACAAGATTTAAATAAACTAGTTCACAAGGGATCAAGTACGCAAGTGGTAGCTTTCATACTAGATACCTGCACACAGAGTCATTCAGGATGAATTGAAGAAAATCTGGACAGAGGAGTACCAGAAAAACATACAAAATTGACTGCCGACGTCTGTGAACCAGAGAGACAAAATGCATGTTTACGGACACAAGCAGTTTTAGCACTAAAATGGGTGAGAAAATCACTACACAACTGAACTGATGCAGTCTGAGAATTAGCACCGTCAACTTTAAGAAGACAGTTAATAGTGTGAAAGAGCTGCCTGGGATTATTTTGGTTATTTACAATAATCTGAGAAAAGTAGGATGATCTTGCTTTTTCAAGTGCTACTTTATATTGACCCAGAGATGCTATTGACAATAAGAAGAAGCTTCAATGATGAGCTATCCACGAACACTCCAGCCAAGGTCAGAGCAAAAAGGATACAATAGGTGCCACTGCACCTTCGGTGCTTGGCCCCTAATAAATAACAGGGAAGCGCTGCATTGAAATAAATCCCTTTCAAATCCAACCAAGGTTGATACAAATAAAAAAGTAAAAAATGATGGTGGAAAAAAATAGGACACCCTTTCTATCTACAGGAGGACAATTTTTATTGGCAACTGTTATAAGGGGAATTGTCACAGTGATGGTGTGATATATAAGCAACAAAGAAAGAATTGAAAGTATATTGAACTCTGAGGGGAAACCTGTGTAGTAACAGTGCTAAAGTAGTTGTTTAAAAGCAATGACAGATGCTCACAATATACTATAACATCCATTTATGAACAGTTACCGTGGAAGCATTTGAACTGAGTCTTATTTTGAGTTGTTTGTTGTATCAGGGTTCAAGGCTGGTCAGCTCAATAAATATAGGTGCAGTATATATATGCACATTTTTCAAGTGCTACTTTATATTGACCCAGAGATGCTATTGACAATAAGAAGAAGCTTCAATGATGAGCTATCCACGAACACTCCAGCCAAGGTCAGAGCAAAAAGAGCTGCTCACATAAATCTAGAGAAACATGGGTGGCAAACTAGGAATAAAACACAGACAGACTCCATTTGAATTTAATTGCACTTTTATGTATTTAACTACTGACCTGAAAAGAACAACGGCTTTAATTTAACTACATAAAAGCATTTATGAGGAGTTGATGCTGCAGGCGTTCGGGGGAGAGAAAGGGGGAAGGCGCGGACCTGTGCGGGAGTAGTTCAGCAGGCATTTGTCTCCCTGCCCCCTGACTTCCTCAGGGTGGTAATTGCATTTAAAGCAGGTTGATTACATTTAGTTATCCCTCATGCAATTGTTTCTGATGAATCTTTATGAAAAATGACAAGATTAAAGGCTTATGGAATTATCTAGGGCAGGGAGCATCTGCTTATTTATCTGAGAAAAGAATAGAAATGAATAGCGGTATAAATGAGTGAGGGCAAAGGGTAAGACGCACTCATTTATAGTAACTGAAATAACCTTTCATGTTACATATCTGGGTCAGGTAGGTGAGCTTGTTGAATTATAGAAGTTAAATCACTACATGCAGTGGCACACTTGTGGGAATAGATTTCAAAAACACAGGCCTATAGGAAAGGGAACACATACAGTAATGGTTTGTCAGCAGATAATGAACACAGATTAAGACCCCCATCCACAAAACTGTACACAACTTGTGCACTGAGCCAGCTATCTCCTCTGGGAGGATTCAAATACACTTCAGGTCAACACTGTGATTAATGATTTTATAAGAGAGAGTGCAGTGCAAAGTGTTTGAATATGGCCTTAATTGTAATTTAAAATAAATAAAAATATATATAATATAACATAACATAATAATATAATAATAACATAATAATAATATAATATAATATTTACTTATTTATTTATTTATTTATTTATTTTGTCAAACAATGTGCAAAAAGAGTGATTAAGAGAAACTGTGTTTAAAAAAATTCTGCTGTGGACAAGCAGGCATTTGTGCCGTGCTAGCTGCGAGCAAATGCACTTTTAACGAGACACTGTTGACATTCAAGCATGAGTGACCATGGCAGGCAAAGCATCATGGGAGCCTACTGATGGCCCATATGTGATGGGCGCTGAGAGCAGAACATGTGTTCTACTGGTTACATGTATCTGTTTCGGTCCTTAGAATTCATCTGATCCAAGGACCCTCTTGTAGTGCTCAATGCATCATATTTTTTTTTGCTCAGGCTGTGGAGGGACAAAGACCACCTCGATAACAACTCTTGAAAAACCAATGACAAATGTAAATATAGCTGCAAGCAGCAATCATGGGGCCAAGCACTCCAGAGGCAAAATGAGAAGCTAAGCATGGCATGGAGCATCAGACCAAATGCAACAATGAGTAATAAAAGCAATTTTAGGATGATTGTAATATCTGGGTCAGGTAGGTGAGCTTGTTGAATTATAGAAGTTAAATCACTACATGCAGTGGCACACTTGTGGGAATAGATTTCAAAAACACAGGCCTATAGGAAAGGGAACACATACAGTAATGGTTTGTCAGCAGATAATGAACACAGATTAAGACCCCCATCCACAAAACTGTACACAACTTGTGCACTGAGCCAGCTATCTCCTCTGGGAGGATTCAAATACACTTCAGGTCAACACTGTGATTAATGATTTTATAAGAGAGAGTGCAGTGCAAAGTGTTTGAATATGGCCTTAATTGTAATTTAAAATAAATAAAAATATATATAATATAACATAACATAATAATATAATAATAACATAATAATAATATAATATAATATTTACTTATTTATTTATTTATTTATTTATTTTGTCAAACAATGTGCAAAAAGAGTGATTAAGAGAAACTGTGTTTAAAAAAATTCTGCTGTGGACAAAGCAGTTCACACTGAATAGTAATTCAAACATCCTTTTTCTCTTTCTTTGGGAAGAACAAAATGGCTCTTTAACTGCACAATGGCTTAATCAGTGAACACAAGTGAGCTTAAATGCATGCTTCAATAAAAATGAAAACCACAATGAAAAAAACATAGGTAGAGAGAGAGAGGCGGTCAGTGTTCGCTTCTGAGTGACACTTCAGATATCAGAGCAGGACTCTGTTCACCCCACACCAGCACTGCAATGAACACTGTCCCCAGGAGTTTCACAGAGAGAGAGAGAGAGAAAAGCCAAACCTATCTGAAGAACACCTGAATACAGATGACTTGACCGTGACCCCTCTTAACCTCTGGGAGAGGTCAGCATTCCCCTGCTAGCCTGCAGGGGAAGCCAGGAACGCCTTTGAAATCAACCTCTAAATCTCACGACAGCTTGAAAAGGAATATAAATGATGTAAATTCTTCATAAAGTAAATATATATGAAGGACTATATAATATTTACTATATGAAGGATATATATATACAGTGTTGGGGAGTAACTAGTTACATGTAACGGAATTACGTAATTTAATTACAAAATAAAAGTAATTGTAATCAGTTACAGTTACTAAGAAAAAATGTGTAATTAAATTACAGTTACTTATGAAAATGTTAATTAATACAAAGGGGGTTACATCTGATTTTTTCACACACACTCCCACATACAGATTTAATTGAGTTCTTCCATAAATTGCAGTGACTGCTCTAAAATATGAAACAACAATGTTTCAGGAGTTTAGAACAAGCTTATTCGATAACTCTTTTATTTCCTATATGGGTTTATATATAGCTATGCTTCATTTTTTAAAGATTAACTGTTTTTTTCCAAGGCAGTTCAGCCAATTATGGAAAAATTGGTATCGATGTTCTCAACATGATACAAGGAATCTATCAACATCAGTCTCATTACAATATTATAATGTATGCAAAAGTTATTAGCATTTTTATAAATTGCTTTATAACTTTTGATCACAAGGTGGCGCTGCGCCCAACCTTTTTGAGTGCCATCAGGGCACGGTGCTGAAGATGCATACCGATTTTCGTAATAACAAAGTCTAAGCGCTTTAGTCAGAATTATTGCGCTCCTATTTAATTGAGCTCTGTTTGGCGCGCATGCGCACGGCGGCACTCGTTCACTGAAGTCTGCACATACAGATTGACCTGTTCGGTATATGATAGATTAAGCAGTAATAGCACGTGAGGCGGCAGCCTCCCCTGGGTCCTAATGCCCATTCGGTAAGGAGTTTTAATTCCTTAGGTGGCGCTGTTGGCCTACTTCTAATAAAATGAAAGCAAAATACACAAATAATATTTAGACTGATTTCTGATTAAATAAAGCAGCAATTGATGGCATAAAATCGTGAGTATGTTTTGATTTAAAGGTCAGAAGCTATAGCTTACATGAACAAAAAATAAATAAATCCCAAAACATGACACTTAAATTAAATAATTTTATATATACTGATTTATTCATTAATGTGTAATATGTTCGATTTTTAAAACAAATTATGAGCTCTAAAAGATTTTCAGAATTTTTACAATTCTTTTGCTTTAGACCATCTACAAATGTTAAATCTTAAAATAAAATGTTAAGGTTACCATTGCATCTTTCTGAAAAAGAATTGCTGTGATTAATATATAGATTATTTATAGTTATTTTCAAATCTTCAATGTAATGTCATTATAAAATAACTTTATTATTGTTTATTTAATTCTAACAAATAAGTTCTTGTTAAAAATAATCAAAATTAAAAATAATTATATATCGTATCGGTATCGGCCAAAATGAGTTGAAAATTATCGGCATATTGGATATTTGCAAACATCCAATATCATGCATCCCTAATTTTTATTATTATCTTTAAAACAATAAACTGGGATATGAGAAAAGATTTATTCATTTACTTTTTGAAAGGATTTTTAAAAAGCAATCGGCTGTCAAATATAAATAAATAAATAAGTGTATGGCAGGGAATCAATAACCAATTCATACTAAAAAATTTTTTTTAATAAATAAATAATAATAATATAAAAACAATTTTTCATGACATCTGGTTCATGACAACTTTGCTTGGGCCAAACTTTGCTCTGCTACCAAAACAAGATATGACTTAAAATACCTTGTGTAACACATTAAAATTTGCTAAATGATGTAAGAGAGCTGGATGAGGAAATAGTCTGTGTTTGGAAAAGTGATTTCAGATGTGCTCTGAGAGTAAAGAAGAGGCCAGGTGGGGAAGTGAGGGAGGAGTTTGGGGTATATTTAGCATCAAGCATTCATCCGCATGGCACCTGGGCAGCTTGAACGCTTGGCAGGGCGGCCGTAGCAGCAGCAGGGGCTATTCATGCCATATTACTCTCCACTGCATTCAGTACAGCCCCTTAACCTCGTCCCTGTGAGCCACTATGCAAAAAATAAATACATTAATTATTAAGCCACGGAGGGAAACGGGAATGCTGCGGCAAAGACCTTGATGTGCCAGTTTAGCTGAAACACAAGAGCCAACACACTTGATTTACCACTCCAGATGCATACCAGCTGCTTTCTGCTTCTCTTGCTTCTTCTGGTGTTTTCTATGTCACTGGGCGTGTTTTGTGGTGGCGTCTGATGTGACTCCATGGTAGTCAAAACAGGTAGTCCAAGTTAAGTTCACCTGCTTCCTCCTATAGGTATCGACTCACTAGCCAATCAGGAAGCAGGAAAAAGAGAATAACTAATTGACGCCCTTTTAAGAGAAGTGATTTCAGGGTATTTTTCCAATTATTTTCTTGTCCTCTTTGATTTCCAACCCCATCAGTCTTTTCAGTTATTCCTTACAGTGCTGCCATGCACCCATATATCATTAATAAGATGATTGTGCTAGATATGTACATGTGGAACCGCTACAGTCAAATGCTTTACATAAAATTGCAGAAGCATTTCTATAATTAAATGAATGTTATACAGTCTCTAGTCTCAGCCAGCACACCCACAGACTATTGAACAGTTAATTCTCTGACCGTCTGATGCATGTTGCACACAAAATGGTAAGGCTTAGCTAAAATTGCCAATTCTAACCTGATTAGCTGGTGTCTACAGAGTTTCTAAGGGTCAATGTTGGAACAAAGCAATGTTTAGAAAGTACCGGGTTGAACTAATCACTTGTAACCAGATTAGTGGCATCACATCTTTGAAATAATTTTGTTTGATGCACTTGGTAGTAATAAAACTAGCATGACTTGAATTGTATACTTTATTTTCAAAGCATATTGTAATATATATGTGACAAAAAAAAAATGTAATCATAAAAATAATAAATTATGTTTTATTAACAAATTTTGGGAGGAGCACGTTCAGATAATTAACCCGGCCAATTCATCATCAGCAATTACACCATCTATCCTATCAGCTCAAGAGATAATTTCTATAAATAGCCCAAGCCATCTTACCTTCATTCTCTCTACAGTATTTCAGCATTCGGTTCGCTCCTTTGTCTTTTTATCACAGACTAAATTTTTTTTCCCGTCTAACGACGAGACCGATACTGGGGATTTTTCAGATCCTCGGCCGCAATTTGCCGGCCCCATGATCACTCCTTCTCCACCAGACACGGCCGCCGAGCACCAGGCTGCATCGCGGCCGCTGCTCTTCTCGGCCAGCCACACGCTCTCCATGACGCAGAGGCTTCCAACTTCCCCGGCATCCTCGTATAATTCGGCCGTACCAGCAACTCCTCCGATCGGAAAGTGGACAGTATTTAAGCCCGAGGCACACTTCTCACGGAGGGTAAACAAAGTGGATCTGTACGATCTATTCGTCACCCTGCAAATTAGCCAACCTCACTTCTAAATCCACTCCAGCCGCCAAGACGGCCAATAGACCGTGCAAAGCCCCGAGCTCGCCTCGCTCGACACCACCATCGTCCCGCACAAGACCCGGCTCTCCTCGAGCGCTGGGTCGCAGCAGCAGCAGGCCTTCAACGAGACTGGGCCGCGACCCAGTTCTCACCGCAGCAAAGCCTCACTCGCTTCCCGCTTCGGCTCAGCCTTTCACCGCGGCTCTTCCGGCCGCAGCGCCGTATGTAGCCGGGCCTCCAGCTTTCGTAGCAGACGGTAACTCGCGGCTGCCTCCGCTAGCGGCGCAGGCCGTGTTGCAAATTAATTCATTTTCAGGTGAAGCCGCTAAAGCAGGTTTCGTGGCTAAAGTTTGTTAAACGACGTTATGACATAAACGGATGTTGATGCCATTTTGTAACCATGAAGCAAACAAGGCATTTTTCCAAAGTTATCATCCACACTGAAATGTCTGAAAGTGTTACATTCACCTTACTGTGCATGCATAAAACCTCACTGAGATGCTACAGACAGAACAGACATAATAAGTTTCACACAATTCTTCTGGCAGGATCAATTCATTTACAGAATTTCATCATTCACTGACGCCCACTATCTTTAGCAACAGTGTGAAAGTGAATAGCACATAACTGCACAATTAACGTTACCGGTTAAACATGTCTATTGGTACAATATGCGTCACATGACTAAATGTGTGTCATCGTTTTCAAAAGCCTCCATTTCCACAGTTTATACTACAACGTGAAAACAGCATTTTCAAATTTATCCGCTCTGGAGAGCGTTTCAAAAGCTTTGTTTTCCTGGACTCCTTGTCTTAGTGTGGATGGAAGGCCAAAACGAGAGGAGAAGATGCGTTTTCAACGGAAATGTATGTGGACAAGGCTTGAGGAGTTTCCAAATCTAGCAACAAATTGCTAAGTCGGCAACACTGCAGGCTACCCAAGCATTTCAGCTTGTCCCGCTAAATGTCATTAACCCTTCCACTTTCCCGCGGCCTCCAGCTAGAGCAGTTGAAGCAAGCGCAAAGCTGCTTCCGCTTGCAACACAGGCCCTCACATCTCAGTATTTCCGTCTTATTACTTCTAACCCCCTTTTTTCCTTTTAGCAGCCTCCAGCTCCCGTAGCAGACGCTAGCGTGAGGCTGCCTCCGCTAGCAGTGCAGGCTACACAGGCTATTCAGGACGTCACAAACCCCACCCCCTTCCCATGGCCGACAGCTACAGCAGCTGAAGCAAACGTGAGGCTGCCTCCATTTGTAACACAGGCCCACTTCTCTTCTGCTCCCTCATGCTACTAATAACCATTTTTCTGTTCAGTGACCTCCAGCTCCCATAGCAGACGCTAGTGTGAGGCTGCCTCCGCTAGCAGCACAGGCTCTTCAGGATGTCACGAACCCCGCTTACTTCCTGTGGCCTAGAGGGTGCCTCCGCCTGCAACACAGGCCCACACATCTCAGTCTTTTCCACCCAATACTAATAACCCCTTTTTCTTTTCAGTGGCCTCCAGCTCCCATAGCAAACCAAAAATTTTCAACATGTTATCAGAGGCTATCTGCTGGATTCTCTCCAATAACTACGCAATCCCTTACCCCCATCCACCTTTTAGACGATTTTTGATCATCTCTCCTCCTGGCTCCATCCCAGCCA
>NW_015657483.1:277076-280110 GCF_001515625.1 Sinocyclocheilus rhinocerous
GTGAGGCTGCCTCCGCTAGCAGCACAGGCTCTTCAGGATGTCACGAACCCCGCTTACTTCCTGTGGCCTAGAGGCTGCCTCCGCCTGCAACACAGGCCCACATGTCTCAGTCTTTTCCACCCATTACTAATAACCCCTTTTTCTTTTCAGTGGCCTCCAGCTCCCATAGCAAACCAAAAAGTTTCAACATGTTATCAGAGGCTATCTGCTGGATTCTCTCCAATAACTACGCAATCCCTTACCCCCATCCACCTTTTAGACGATTTTTGATCATCTCTCCTCCTGGCTCCATCCCAGCCACGCATCTAGAGTTATATAGAGTTATATCGAGTTATCTTCTAGTCGCTGCAGTGGCCCTGTGGGGGAAAGAATGTTCCACCACCAGCATCGTAGCGCATTGTGATAACGAAGCGGCCGTGCATTGCATCAATAAAGACCCCATTCCCCTGCATTAATGCCTTTTCTAAGACGTCTCATTTGTACTTCAGCTTGACACTCTCTCCCGTTTTGCTTTCCAGGAATTCAGGCTGCTGGCGCTGACCACCCGTAGAGAAAAAAAAAATAATGTATGTATATAAAAACCCTTCTAGATGCCTCCCTCAGTTCTATTCTCCAGGCCGTTTCCCCAGGCCCCCTCCAATCCTACTTAACTGCTTGGAATGGTTTTAAAAATTTTCACCATGCTTACAACCTGCCTTTCACAGCTACAGCAGCTGAAGCAAACGTGAGGCTGCCTCCATTTGTAACACAGGCCCACTTCTCTTCTGCTCCCTCATGCTACTAATAACCATTTTTCTGTTCAGTGACCTCCAGCTCCCATAGCAGACGCTAGTGTGAGGCTGCCTCCGCTAGCAGCACAGGCTCTTCAGGATGTCACGAACCCCGCTTACTTCCTGTGGCCTAGAGGGTGCCTCCGCCTGCAACACAGGCCCACACATCTCAGTCTTTTCCACCCAATACTAATAACCCCTTTTTCTTTTCAGTGGCCTCCAGCTCCCATAGCAAACCAAAAATTTTCAACATGTTATCAGAGGCTATCTGCTGGATTCTCTCCAATAACTACGCAATCCCTTACCCCCATCCACCTTTTAGACGATTTTTGATCATCTCTCCTCCTGGCTCCATCTCAGCCATGCATCTTGAGTTATATAGAGTTATATCGAGTTATCTTCTAGTCGCTGCAGTGGCCCTGTGGGGGAAAGAATGTTCCACCACCAGCATCGTAGCGCATTGTGATAACGAAGCGGCCGTGCATTGCATCAATAAAGACCCCATTCCCCTGCATTAATGCCTTTTCTAAGACGTCTCATTTGTACTTCAGCTTGCGACCAATTAGTTTTAAATGCAATCCCGGACCCAAAAATCAAATAGCTGACACACTCTCCCGTTCTGCTTTCCAGGAATTCAGGCTGCTGGCGCCGATATTCCCGCAAGCCACCCGCAGCAAAAAAAATAAAAAAACCCTTGTAGATGCCTCCCTCAGTTCTATTCTCCAGGCCGTCTCCCCCAGGACCCTCCAATCCTACTTAACCGCTTGGAACAGTTTAAAAAATTTTCACTATGCTTACAACTTGCCTTTCCCCAATTTTTCCCTGCTCACCATCACCTCGTTCATCTCTCATCTCAACGCCAACAAAAACCTCCAAGCCAGCTTCATCAAAGGCTACCTAAGTGGAATTCAATTTTTCCACAAGCTCATGTTCGGCACACCCTCCCCACAAATAGCCAGCTCACAGACATCCATGCTCATCAAAGGCATCCAAAGAGCCCAACCCTCCCGCCCAGACGCAAGCCTATATCTCTACTTCCCACTGCCGCAGCAGTGCCCGCTCCCGCAGGAGCCTGTATCTCTACTTCTCACTGCCGCAGCAGTGCCCACTCCCACTGGAGCCTGTATCTCTACTTCCTATTAATTTCTACTTCCCACTGCCGCAGCAGTGCCCACTTCCGCATAAGCCTCTTTTTCTTTTCAGATACCGCAGCAGTACTCACTCCCGCAGGAGCCCGTATCTTTACTTCCAACTGCCGCAGCAGTGCTTGCTTCCGCAGAAGCCACTTTCTCTTTTCTGATACCACTGCAATGATTCTACTCCAAGCGGCATCCAGCACCCCACCAACCTTAAGTTCTGCAAGTTTTGGGGGGTTATCAATGCCCCACTTTGGCTGCTGTCCCGCACTAATTGCATCTTTTGGGGGGAGCGCTCTGGGTCCGGGCTAAATGCCGAGCTCAGACCCCTCTCCCCGGACAGGGGGAGTACCCCGTGTTCGGGAGGAATTACCGAGCTCTGAGCCCTCTCCCCAGACAGCACGCCAAATATGCATAACCTTTACTCTGTTGATTATATGTAAGTGTGAACTCGTGAACTTAAGTTTCATACTAAAATAATACAATAATAATAAGTAGGGATGCACGATATTATCGGACTGATATCGGAATCGGCCGATAATGGCTTTAAATGTAAATATCGGCATCGGCCACCGATATGTCTTGCCGATGAGAGGAATACGTTAACTCACATGTGCTCGGGGTGTGCAAGTGATTAGATCACATCAGCATTGTGGCTCATTCTTGAAGCAAAGTTTTGTCTGAATGATTGATTTGATGATTAGATTCATTGCTTTGGATCGCTGCATTTAAACTGAGAAAGCACGTACAGAATGACGCATTCGGTGTGTGATAAAGTCAACAGTAATAGAACGTGTAGTGGCAGCAGCGGCAGCCTCCCCCAGGTCCTAACGCCCGTTCGGTAAGGAGTTTTAAACTGTTGGCCTACTTCTAATTAAATTAAAAGTAAAATAGCCTACACAAATAACATTTAGTCTATGTTTCTGATTAAATAAAGCAGTAACTGATGTCATAAAATAATGAGTATGTTTTGATTTAAAGGTCAGAAGCTATACATGAAAAAAATCACAAACATGACACTTGTAAATTAAATAATTTTATATATACTGATTTATTCATTAATGTGTAATATGTTTTATTTTTAATATAATTAAGCTTTAAAAGATTTTCAGAATTTTTACAACTCTT
>NW_015657483.1:281707-306655 GCF_001515625.1 Sinocyclocheilus rhinocerous
CTGTTGGCCTACTTCTAATTAAATTAAAAGTAAAATAGCCTACACAAATAACATTTAGTCTATGTTTCTGATTAAATAAAGCAGTAACTGATGTCATAAAATAATGAGTATGTTTTGATTTAAAGGTCAGAAGCTATACATGAAAAAAATCACAAACATGACACTTGTAAATTAAATAATTTTATATATACTGATTTATTCATTTATGTGTAATATGTTTTATTTAAACATTTTTGTTTAAACAAATCATAAGCTCTAAAAGATTTTGCCTTAGACCATCTACAAATGTTAAATCTTAAAATAAATAAAATATTTATAAATAAATATAAATTTATATTATTTATATTATTAATTTAAATTATAAATATAAATACAATACATTTCTGGGGAAAAATGCAGCGATTGATATATAGTTTATTCATAGTTATTTTCAAAGCTTCAGTGTACTATCAAAAAACCTTCATTATTGTTTATTTAATTCTAACAAATAAGTTCTAGGTTTTACCCATTTGTCAGTAAGAAGTTTTACATAATTTGAATTATAATCAAATTTAGTATGCACACATTTTCTTTTATATATTTTAATAAGTACAGGTACTTACAGATACTTTCAACTTCACATAAATATATCTGTTACTCTAAACTCCCATCACATTCAAGTGAAACAAGAGGTCTGTGATTGTCAGGAGCAGAGGTAATTGACTTAGCGCTCTTAAATGTTTCATTAACGTTTCCTGCTGCGGGCTTGATGAAACAATGCCAAATTAGAGATGACATTGTGAGCAGGAGGACTAGCGGAGGTGAAGATGCCTTTTATCAGTCTGTAGTGTCGGTATCACTTGAAAGCATAAGTGTTTGTGTGCATATAGATGTGCATGGCTGTGTGTCGGCTCCAGATCTGCTTGTTATCGATGCCAATGACACAGGCTTTGGCTGGTGCATGCACTGAAACTTGGCCAGAACTGCTGGCAAGTGCAACACACCGCTGTTTAAACATCCGCCACAGCGTTATACACCTGCCAGGAAACATTTCCCGTGACCAGCGCGATCACCTGCTACGCCCATCGGTTTGAACTGATCAGGTCTGTAGCAGGATAACGGGGGTCACTTTGATGTCTCAAGTACCCCACGGTCTTTGCTTTTGGTGCGTTGTGTCGAATGCCCTGGTTTTCAGCTCTAAAATAACACCGCAGGCCTGTGGAGGAAACTGTTTTGATTATTAACTGACATTAAAATTCTTTGCATGCCTCACATTAACTTTTAATGAGGCCCAAGTCTGATATCTGAGAGGGTGGTGGGCTGAAACAGCTTGGAGTGGACAGACGAGCAGGGTTTGCAGCTTTATGAGTGCGGCTGATACACATTGTGTCTGAGTATGTGTGTGAGTGGGACAAAGGTGAGGTTCAGGCACACTGCTCATCAGATGCTGGAGTTCCTGCACTCCGGCTGGCCCTGAAGCCCATGTGCTGCCAATCCTGAATTATTCAACATCCACAGCCGCTCTACTTTTTCCCCACCCTGTTTTTTGCTCCTCTTTCTCTCGTTTGCTTGCACAGCAAGCGACACATGCATAAAATCAACGTCATAAACTTACAGAGTCATTTAGCAATATCGTGATGTACAGCTCTGGGTCACAGAACAGCTCTATTTGTGTCAAGATGCTTGTGCGAGTCTGTGTTCGGGCTGGAGCATAATGACTGATTTTACAAAGGCTAGAATCAAATGGTAAAGTCAGGTGCTAACAACACCCTAGAGACTCTTTCACTCCATTAGTAGAGGCTTACGGGTAATAGAGACAAATGGGCGAAGCTAAAACATGTGTATGCCAAAGCTTTCTTAACACTGGAGCAGGCTGTTGACTAGCAGCAATGTGCTGAAACACACTAACACAGGTATAATGTTATATTACACTCACATTTCTGTCAGTTGAACATGTCCCTGCCCTAAAGATGAAGTCAGGCTACATAGTTGGATCAAAATTACATGATAGAGGCTTTAAAGGTCATTGCAGTCATCATTTTCATCTCTTTCTTCTGTCAGGCTATCCTTAGGCATAATGTCTGAGCTTCTGTTTTCCATACAATGAAAATGAGTGAAGATTCATACTGTTAGACACCAAAGGGGCAAATAGGCACCATAAAAGGTTCATGAATGTAGTACATACGACTCGTGTAGTATAGTCCAAGCCTTAAGAAGTCAGTGAGTGAAAATTTTCATTTCATTTCATTTCATTGTTTTTTCTATTCTTTTATTTTATTTTACACATTAACACAAGCATTAATGAAAATTGAGAGCTCTGTCAGATGGGAAGATTATCTGGGACTAGCATCCCAAATTTCTGCTTGTTTATACACATGTCAACACTTGACCCATTAATACAAGCACTTTCTATTCTACATTTTGTTTTATATTTATTTATTTAAAAAACAATAAAAATACTGTGTTAGACTCATTGGGACAGAACTTATTAACATATTGTTGCCCTTTTGTTGGTTTAATTGCTTCTATTGTCCTCATTTCTAAGTCACTTTGGATAAAAGCATCTGCTAAATGTTTAAATGTAAATGTAGATATGTCCTGATTGGCAGAATAAATCACCATCCATTTTTAGTGTATGGCAAAAGCAGTTAAAAAAAGAAATAAAACAATACTGGACATTACGTTGAGTAAATGATGACAAAATGTTTGCGTGAACTATCCATTTAAGTTGGGTAATGTGGTCAAACAACTGCAATCTCTACTGCACTGTTATATTTATTAATGAATGAACAAAGCTCAATATCTCCCATCATCAAACTGTCAAAGATAAATCAGACACTGATTTCCTTTCTGTCACTGCTTGTTCTACACTGGCACTCGGTTCACCCTCATGGTGAAGGCACTGTTCTCTTTCCACCAGATTATATAACCACTCTGTGGTGTGCTCCACTTTCTCTTTACCGGGATTCTTTTTACAGTACACAGAACGGTATGATGTTAATTGGTCGTGTTGTCTCGGGATGCTTCATGCAATTGAATTAACTATGGGGCCATGAAAAGCTATACATTAGAATAACCGATGGACTCGTGGAGTTGGCTGTTGTTTGCCCATGAAGTTGGATTTATGTATTTCTTTAGGCTGAATCCCCCATTATATCCAATGTTCTTATTAGATACTCTACACACCTTTCCACATTTGCATGGATTGTGGGGGAAAATCGTGAAATTGAGCAGAATGGTTTTTAAAAAAATTTACAAGAATTAAACAGAACATGGTACTACATTCTACTTTGCAAATGAAAGCATTAGACATACAAAAAAAGTGATGTTTTTAATGTTGAATCACTTTTTACTTTCTCAGCTTAATGTGTAGAGATAATATTAAATAAGCAATTCAAGGGCTCCGTGGAGCTTTCAGAACATTGTTCTGTGTGTTTAAGCACCTGACATTTAAACTTCTGGTTCAACCAATGGTGCAGAAATTAAAGACATATGTCAACCAAAAATGAATATTCTGCCATCATTTACTCACCATCGTGTCATTCCAAACCTGCATGTAATTATTTCTTCTGCAAAACATGAACGATTTGTTTTCCTAATACTACAATCTGTAGCCCTAGTATGTTTCATGTTTCATGTTTCATATCATTACAGTTTTCTTCATGTATGTGTGAGCCATATGTGTGTGGGTATAGACTTCCTTCTCGCTCTCTCTCTCTTTTTTGGACTGTGAAAAGTGGTGTTTGAAGCGAGGAGATATGTTTAATCATTCAAATTCTTAATGATGACACCAGATTCATTATTAATGGGCCTGGTTTCTCCAGTGATTGGGGTGGGCGAGTGGGTATTAGCACTAGCCCCACGCTCTCTATTTGATCTCTGTGTAATTACCGCTTTTCTTTTTTCTCTCTTCACATCATAGGCTTTAAATACAGACAACTTTAAAAAAGGAATTCTTCCATTTTTCTACTCCACTTCCCAGGGCTCTGTTTCTTCTCTGCAGTTCTGTCATCCTTTCATCTCCATGGAGAAAGAAAGTACACTCTGCATGTGTTCTGTCTATACAAACAATTTCCACCCCCCTTCAAACTAACCAAGGCAAAATAAACTTCTTAAAATTTAATAAATTGTATTCCAAAAACTGAGGAGGTTATGAATATAGTAATTTCTAAAAGACATACATACATACATTAACATAACACACTTTTCTTTCCTTTGTGAGGGCAGAAGGGTCAAATTTTTCTAATGATTAAAATTTCTCAAGTTATTCTGTGGTTGGACATCAATATTTCATTATATTCTTTTCTCATAGCTTACATAATTCCCAAAAGCTTCAGTTAATGAGCTTGAAAACAGTCAGCAAAATTAAGAAGTGAAAAGCACAAAGAATATGTAAGTAAATGTCAACGTTCTTTTCCAAGGCCTAATAAAGAAGCATTTGTTTGTGCTGTTGCAAATGAACAGAATCATAATACTGTCTCTTTTAATGCTGTTTGTCCAGAGAGAAAATGTTCTGTCATTGACACTGGCCTTTCCGCCTCTGTAACCTTGCATTTGCGGTTTATGTCGCTGGTTATTACTGCACTACAGCTGCGCCAAAAGATTAATAATACAGCCACATTCTAGATTTGCTGCAGTGCAGCTGTTGTCCTTCAGAAGGAGGATCGCTCCCCTGCGCCTCAAACAGTGAAAAATCGAGTATGACACAAACGTAATTGCATGGGAAGTAATCAATTAGACACACAATTGGAAGTGACCCGGGGTCTGGAAGCCTCAGCGAGAAAGATGGAAATGAGTGTTGTGCAAGCACCAACAAAAGTAATTTTCTTTTTTCTCCTCTCGGGTCCCTTTACACAGACTGCGTTGAACCAGGAAAAAGAACTGAAACGGGTAAAGAGAGAAAGAACACAAGACAGACATGTGTCTGAGGCAGGCATAGGCTGATCGCCCTCTTTTCTCGTTCTTTGTCTTTCACCTCCGGTGTGCTGTTCCAGAACGCTTTTATGAGACACTGAGCAGGACTCAATGAGGTTAATGCACGATCATTGAGATTTTCTCCTTGAACAGGTGCAGGTATATTGAAGAGCAAAAATAAAGGGCCAGTCTTGTGTATGTGCATGTACAGTATGTGTGTAGATTTAGTTATGAATGGAAAGCATTTTTATAGGTGGCATTTCAAACATATCCATCCATCCATCTGTAAGGCCTGTAAAACTTGGGGCTTTCTACATTTATTTAAAAACTTTAAAACAGACTTTATGAAGCCAACATTCAAAGATTATCATGATAAACTTTGCTGTTCTAGTTAATTACAATAATCTGGATTTCATTTAATGTTAATTCTACTTCCTTACATTCAAATTAAAATTGTCATTCCACATTCTGTTTGCTGCCTGAATTCAAATTTGATTCAAATTCTGTTCTGCTCTGAACTGAATTCAAATGGCATTCTCAATTCAGTTCTGAATAGTGCACACCTATTACTTTACATGCTCTATGCTACATCTGAAACAAAAAAGGCGGAGGAAATATCAGGTGAATCGTCAAGGAAAGTGGACAAATCCACAAAAACTATGCGAGCAGTACCTACACTGGCAGTGCATCTCAAGCTGCACATTCACAGTTCACATTTTTAAGCCTCAAGATACAGTGTAAGATATGGTAACAACATACAATGTCTATGTAAAGATTAGAGTATTAGAGCAAATCTGAAAGGTTTTTTACTTTTTTTAACAGAAAAGAAGGGCATGAACCACACAAAACCCCACCATTAACTGATACAAAAAGCCTCTGATCAAGTTAAAGACAGCCAGAGAGGCGACATAGCAATCCATAACAACCTCGAAAAAAATTACAGCGTACAGTACAAAATCAGAACCTTGAGACAGCGCAGACACAAACCTTGACAAAAACAAAGTCCTCTTTCAAGATAATTTGTTCTAAAAGGCAGGGAAATAAATAGCTTGCATGAAGGACAGGAAGTTGAAACCCATTCTCCACAGCTGAAAATAAGAATAATGAACAGTGCAACTACAACGCTGTGTGTGTGTGTGTGTAAGAAGCAATCAGAGATTCATGATAAGATCAAATAATATGTCTAATCAAAGGTTGAATTATGAATTACAGCTCCAATATTAATAAAACAGTTCATATTATAAGAAGCTTTGAAAGTTAGAGGAAAGTAAAGTAAGTAAACGCTTGGTTGCACCTTTCCCTAACAATAATTTATTTTGGGATCCATATAGTTATAAAGATATAGCTACAATGCCATAAGTTACTACAGCTTTTCATATTAAAATAAAAATCTGATAGCTTGTATAAAATTATAGAATTAAACAAATCAACAAATTAATGAAACTAATTGATGAACAATCAAATCAAGAAATTAATCAACCATCAATCAATAAATGAATGAATGCACATGAACCACACACATTTGACATTGATCATTTTCTATTCGGATTCTGGATAGAGAAGAAAATAATGTGATGAAAAGTTGTCATCAAGGGCAAAAGTGAAAGGGAGAGAAAGAAAAGGACACAGAACTAAAGAAACTAAAAGACAGAGAAAAGGAGAGAAACTGTGTTAAATTTACACATGTGTGCTTCTGGAGGCGGTTATTATTGTGAGGTAATTACTATCTAAGAAGCATTTGTGTTCTGCTGGAGAAAAAAAAAACAATGAGTTGCACAAATGTTGAGTAAAAATGTTTGTCTAGGCATGAAAAAATATTCTAATTCTTCTGAAAATGACAACAGAACGCCACTTTGAAATGTCAAAGAAAGGATGCTAAGTTTAACCTTTGCCTCAGCGGTGGGACGAGGTATAATTATTACAAATCACCTGCCACTCGAGGCCTTTGAGGACATAGACACAAGATGGCACAGCTCTTTCTGGACTGACAGCAGCAGTTGATAACGCTTTCATGAGGCCTGTATGCACAACACATTTCTAATCCATTGTATCTTTTCATAAATAATTGTAAGCTATAATTAATGATATTATTGTGCTATTCATTCATTGTTACATTAAAAAGGTAAAAATAAAGATACAACCATAAATATTATAATGTATTATTAACGGTTTATTTACTGCAATTATTTATGAGAACATGTAATATATATTTTAAGATGTATTATATTATTAAAGCATAAAAAATGTTTTTTTTTTACAGCAACATTTACTCTTTATTGTTATTGTGCACATTTTTAATAAATTAATAGCACAGTCAGTGGGAATTACAGTATGTAAAATAATTTATTTCGTTATTATTGTTAAATAAATAAATCCCCATTGACTGTTGAAACATTTATTTTATTTAGAAATTTTTAATTTCTCATTTAAAATATCCAAGCAAACACCAAATATATCATGATAAGAGATCATGACATATATATTCCGTTAAGTGTTTCCAAACCTTTGACTAATAGCATTTCATGCATTATATATACAGTCTTCATTAAAAGTCTTACCAAGAAGACAGTAAAAAAAACAAGGAAAAAAGGAACATGGTCAGTTGAACCAGTGAGTTTGCTAATGGACAAATCACATCATGTTGTGGAGACCAGCTGAAAAGACATAGGACATAGGATATATAAAAAGCGTAAAACCAGTAAAAAGAAATGAAAAAAGATAAAACTATTTAATGCAAAAATCATTAATTAACAACATTCAAATGTTTAAATTGGGGTGGTTCATTGCGATTTCACTTTTTTAATGTTAGTTAGTGTGTAATGTTTCTGTTTGAGCATAAACAATATCTGCAAAGTTACGAAGCTGAAAGTTCAATGCAAACGGAGATATCGTCTTTTAAAATTCTGGCAGTTTAATGCCTACAAAACTGGCTGGTAGGTACTACAACGAGCTACTTCCCGGGTTCGTGACGTAACAAACCCAGATAAACCCCGCCCTCTGGAAAAGGCAACAAAGGGGGCGAGGACATGCTGCGCTGCTTTAGAGAAGAGGAAGAGAAAACGTCTCCAGGTTACGTATGTAACCATGGTTCCCCGAAGGGAACGAGACACAACCGGAGCACATGCCGCTATGCTGAGGGGCGGGACGTTTAGACGCGTGCTAGAGGCGGTTTAGCCAATCACAACACACTGGGCTAGCTAAAAAATCAGAGCCCATCGCCTATTTCTGAGGGAGGGGCTTCATAAAAGAAGGAAATGATCAGCACGTTTCTCAGAGAAGGGACAGAGCGGTGTGGAATAAAGGTAAATTATGTGAAAAATAATGCGTTTTTAAAAAAACGAAGCATTAGCACATGTTAGACTGCACCCCATAAACACAATCAAGCCTAGAAAAAAACCAGTGAGCCACCCCTTTAAAATGCTTTTCAAGGCAAATTGAATGTAGCTCTGTTTCATTTCACATTCAAATGAATAGCTCAAATAGCTCACTCCATTGACTCCGACTTAATAACCCAGCAGGAAGGACGTTTGAAAGCCAGTCACAAGGAAGCCCTGCGACCGGAGCCCGAGCACCACATTACTGTGTCTCCCACACACCACCTCTCCAAAAATCAATAGAGCAATATCAGAATATACCAGCGACAAATTTATTTTATCCAGGGCAATTTCTACCCCCGTGGATTTCAGCTCTGGTAGCCTACAAGCCGGTTTGTTCAGATTAGGGATTACACCCAGAGCAGTTAATAGTCTTTATTCTCTTAGATATCATTTATAGATGGTATTGATCACTTTACACATTTCTGGAGAACTGCCATGAGAGGAATGACATGATAATGTGACAGGGGATCAAAAGGCTCATAATTTGTAGGTCTGACAAGCTGATAGTCCTCAATAGAGAGCGAGAGAGATGTTGCTGGGCTCAGTTCCAGCTTTGATCTGTCTCAGGGTTACATGGCGCTGACTGAGTTCAACATTTAGAAGACCAGTGCTGGGAGTAACTATTCAAAAATAGCTACTAAACTAACTTAACTGTTGCCTAAAAGTGTAATCCTTCCAATAACAACAACAACAAGTAGCGGCAAACTTTGATAAACATTACAGTGCTGTATTTATGTCACATCACCCATGGAGTCGTGCAACAGAGCGAGCTATAAAGTAATCGAACACACTCAGATACCATTGAAAGATCTGATTCATTTTAGCGAGTCGATTCACTTGGAAAGTTCTTTTTCAGGGGTGTGCGATATGACAGTATTAGATTGTGAACGTTAAAACGTCTCCATAATCTCCCTTTAGAGAGAGATCATTTAATCATTTTTTGTCATCACAAAAGCATATGCATGCGTTTTATAGCCTTGCCAGTCTAAACTTCTAATATATGGTTTTCTAAACGCAGACACCTGAACTTTGCACAACACAGACAACAAAAAAGATAAAATAATAATATAAAATTAAATAATATAAAGTGAAATAAGATTTTGGTCATATTTACCCACTCCGACTTTGGCCCAAATTGTCATTCATTATTTTTCATGTTTTATTACCTTGTAGTAATAAAACATATAACAGTATTTTTTTTTTTTTCAAAAAGAGAAATTAGTTTAGCTGTACTGCTGAGTAACTTGCAAAATAGTCTTAACAACCATGATAAGAATCGTGATAAGATCATGGATTGCATTCTTGCCTGAAAAACATTGTGATATTATATTTTTTGCCATATTGCCCACCCTTAGTTCATAGGAATATTTTGCCCAACAATTTAATTCTATCATTATTTACTCATCAGTAAACAATGATTGCACAGACACTATTGGACGAGAGCTGAACTGGATGATGACATCACTGAATCTTCAATGAACTGACTTTAGCTGGAAAAATGACTCTGTTACTGTCTTCTTGCATTGTTGACAAACTATTTTCCTGTTTGACACTGTAAAGCTGCTTTGACCCAACCAGTATTGTATAAAGTGCTATACAAATAAAGGTGACTTGACTTGACAATGACAGAATTCATTTTTGGCTGAACTATCCTTTTAAATGGGCAATGAAAGAACCAACTCAAGTTCTGAATTTCTGAAGTTCTGACACATGCAGCTTCTTCAAGCCCCATAATCCCTTGCTCAGTGGTGGACGTAACGAATTACAACTACTCACGTTACTGTAATTAAGTAGTTTTTTCGGGTACTTGTACTTTTTTTAGCATTTTTTTAAAGCTGAACATTTCCTTGTACTTAAGTACAAATTAAGCAAAATAATCTACTTCGTTACTTTTAAATCATAGTTCGTTACTGAGTACGCCCACAATTTGAATTGATATTCAAACCTTTGACGGCACTTCAGTAGCCAATAAAGATATCCGAACGTAAAGGGACCAATAAAAGCCCTGATATCTGAACCAGGAAAATTTTAGAAAGTGTAATATTTTAAATATTAAAATATCTATATGGCAGTGTACTGAAAATGATTAGTCGTCATGAAATAAAAAATGACCCAACTTACTTTTACTAGTATTTACTAGTAATACTTTTACTATTTTTTCTAGTGCACATTACTAGTCTTGTGGTGAACAATTGAACCATGCAAGTCAGTACACTGGGAAAAAAAATTGTCTGCCATCGCTTCCGCTCTGGAATGGCATTCTCGCTCTGATGACGTCAGTTTGACAGCTTCAGGAGAATCCTCTTGTTAAGTCATGACGTAAGGACTGCTGTTTCCGGGTCCATGCCTCTACTTATTTCACTTGAGAATACTATCTCAAGAGCCATTTATGAGCACTATTTAATTAATATTACATATTTAAGCTAAGCATTTAAAAATTTGCTGTGCACACTACAGTCTCCGTGCTCACAGTGTCTCAGAACACTAATATTTTAGCTGAATCACTGTAGGCCATCTGGGATTTCAAAATGGAGATAAAGGTTAGGGTTATAATTTTTCAGTATTACATGACATCGTGAGTGTGTATATGCACAGTTTGTTGTTTTTTGGGGGACGTCTGGCAGAGCGTTAGGACCCAGAAGCAGTGAAGAGTGATTTCAGACGTAACAAGCAGATATTCTTAACCACTCCTATCCAAGTGTCGAGAAGATGCTGTGTTCCACAATACCACAGCAATACAATTCGAACCTTTTGTTGTGCTCCTCATTTTACCGAGGACTGCTTCTCTAATCTTGCCTTTTATCTTCGTTGGCTTCTAATCATCGTGAGTGTGTATATGCACAGTTTGTTGTTTTTTGGAGGACGTCTGGCAGAGCGTTAGGACCCATAAGCGTTGAAGCATGATGTCAGACGTAACAAGCAGATATTCTTAACCACTCCTATCCAACCGTGATGAATCTGCTATGAGCAAGAGATGGAGTGGAGCTGCACCACAATAAAACCCCGCCCTTTATTCAATATTCCGTTTCACTTGGAAATACATCACAACACTGATGTCAGTTACAACTTCTGGTTCACGGGTACTTTGATACTGATATTTTCAAGGTATTGAAGTTAGAGTAACACTTTACTTGAAGGGGTGTGCATAAGACTGACATGACACCTTCATAATCACCAAAATATCTTCTTTCCACAGAAGTCAGTCAGTCATACAGGTCTGGTGCAACATGAGGGTAAGTAAATGACGTCAAAATTCATTTTGAGATGAACTATCCCTTTAAATGGACCATGAATGAACCAAGTCAGGGTCTGAATTAGCTTCCTCAACGCTGTGGAAGACACATTCAGCTTCTTCAAGCCCCACATTCCCTCACTACACTTCACAATAAAAGCAAGATAAGGATACACTGTAGTTAAAGGTAAGGGGTCAGCGACAGCAGATTTCAGAAAGATTCAGGGAAACTGGGTGAACAAGAAAAGACTGAATAGTAGGCAGACATGAGGGTGAGTAAATAATGACAGAATTATGATTTTTGGGTGAACTAACCCTTTATATGGGCCAAGAAAGAGGCAACTCACTACAGTTTCAAATTAGCTTCCTCAACACTGTACTGTAGAAGACACATGTACTTTCTTTAAGCCCCATAATCCCTCGCTATACTCCTCAATGAAAGCAAGAAAAAGATACAGTTAAAGGTAAGGGGGCAGCAACAGAAAATTTCACAAAGAAAATTTGGCAAACAAGAAAAGAATGACTGTAGGCAAAGAAAGAGATGGATGAGGGAGACTGAGTAAATGAGAGAACAGAACTTCTGTTGTCTCATTCCCTGTGGGCATGGCTAGGATTTCAAACGTTCCTCGACTCCACTGCTGTTCCCTGTTAGTCTGCCTAAGACAGGAGATCATGCTACTCTAGGAGAAACCTGGTCTTCTGGACGTTCCTAAACACGGTCATCTTCCAAGAATACAGCATGAAATGCAGCACAGTTAGGCTTTGAGTGATGCCAGCATTGTAATGTGGAATTTGGGTTAAGTACGCTGTGTCAAGTGGACTCTAGAAAAGGGACTGGGTAAGTGGAACAATACACACGACTTGAATTATTTACCCGGTCTGCTACACCATGTCTCTCTCTCTGCTCTATTTCCTTTGCCTAGTCACAGCAAGTGAATGAAGATGTTTCGTGGAACCATTTATGTGCACTGGGTTAACTATCTAGCCAGATTTCACATCATAATCTGCCTTTTTGCAGTAATACAGACTTATTCAAACTAAAGCAATTGCAGTGCAAAAAAATAAAAATAAAATAAAACTGTGAGGTGTAGAAGTCCATTCTGTTTACAATGTCGCTCTTTATTTATTCATCTGCAAGAGATTACAAACAGATAGTTCTGCCCCCAAATGTATACCATTCAGCCAGCACTTTTCAAGGAATCAAACTACAAATAGTCGAGTCTGCATATTAAACTGGGACACATTATACATTTACAAGCTTTTTGCAGAGACTATTATCCAAACCACTTTGCATTGCATTCAAGATATACTTTTTTTTTTTCAATCAGTTATGGTCATGTTCTATTCGAATCTATAGAGACATACTGTTCAAAAGTTCGAGGTCAGTATTTTTAAGAAATTAATACTTTTATTCAGCAAGGATGAATTAAATGTATTAAACGTGACAGTAAAGACTTTTACATTGTTCAAATTCTATTTCAAATAAATGTTTTTTTTTTTTTACTTTTCATCAAAAAATCCTGAAAAAAATGCACCATAGTTTCCACAAAAAATAATAAGCACCACAACTGTTTTTAACTGCTGAAAATTTAGCTTTGCCATCAGAGGAATAAATCATTTTTATATTTTTTCTCTATAAAATAAATGTAGCCTTGTTTTTTGCCTTCTTTTTTGCTTTTCTTTTTCTCAGTGTAAGAGAAAAATGTCTTACCGACCCCAAATTTCAGAATGGTAGTATATATAAGATAGACAGAAATATTTTAAAATTCAATAAATAAATAAATGTACCTTTAGGCTCCATATCTAAACTTATTTTCATTATTTATTAAAATCACTGAAATTAAGTTTTCTTAACTTCCAAATGAATGTGTATTGTAAGGATCACAATTCACAATTCAGTGGAAAACAAATCAACTGTGCTAGCAAACATTAGAGACGAATAGACAACAACGCTAAGTGTGATATTCATCATAATAATTTTTGTAATAGATAAGTTATTCAACAAGTTCATGGGCAGAGCCAGTACTAGACATTCTTTGATCAAATAAATGCAGGCTTGATGAGCATAAGAGACTTCTTTCAAAAACATTAAAAGTAGTAATGTGTCCAAACTTTTGACGGTACTATATGTGCATATTAATCAAACTTTATCTAAGGTAATCTCCTTCTTGTTTGTTGAGGATGTTATTATAGCCATGATATTATTATTATTATTCGTAGTAATATTATTTTGCATGAATTTGTTCAGTAATTTATTCACAGTTCCTGAATACCACTTCAGTAAATTCAGTGCTTTTATCTTTTTTTTTTTACTAGCTATGGGCAAGATTTCCCCCTCCCATTTAATCAGTATCGACTACAGATATTGTCATATTATTAATATTAATAATATTATATTATGTATTGCATTGTTACCTTACATATGCACTATATACAGAAATCAAGTGGAAGTGAAAGAGATGATCACTACTAAGCAGAAAATAAGTTAATTTCTACTTAAATTAACTTAAATTAAGTGTTATGTTAGAGCAGTAATGTAATCTTCCAGAGAATTTTGAAGATACATATGAAACAAAAAATGTTATAGTGTGTTTGCTTTGTGACTTTGAATACAAACTTCTTTGCTTTTACTTTTCTAGCTATTTTTCTAGTCAGCTCCCGACGCGATGTCATTCATCGTACACGCAAATTCAAAGCGTCGCATCTGGGGGCATCAACGGCGCTCGCGCTCTTTTAAATTCATAATAAACCGGT
This sequence comes from Sinocyclocheilus rhinocerous, assembly GCF_001515625.1. Taxonomy (NCBI): domain Eukaryota; kingdom Metazoa; phylum Chordata; class Actinopteri; order Cypriniformes; family Cyprinidae; genus Sinocyclocheilus; species Sinocyclocheilus rhinocerous. Next base: position 295,964 of record NW_015657483.1, read on the forward strand.
GAATGATCTGTCCAACAATGACGCTGATTGACAGAACAAGTTTATATTTAGAATACATTGCAATCACTCCAAAATAGATGATGACAACTCACACACCTGCATTAGGAGCTATACTTCTTTGCGTGCATATTTAGCCTTTTGCTTTGCAGCACCTGAAGGATGTGTTCATTACGGCAAACATTCAGAAGGCGGGACCCGCTTTGAAACGGCAAAATTAATTTAACTGCAGGTGAGTGACAATTTAATTATATCCAATAAACAATGAGGCTAGTATTTTGCTGCCTGTCTTGACTGGTGGACTAGCGTATAGGGGATGCAACGGTTTTGGAGGCCCCACCTCAAAGCCCGAGGCCCCAAGGTAATTGCCTGCTCTGTCTATAGATAGTGCCGGCCCTGGTGGGTTTGATTCCATATCAAAACACAAACTGATAAAATGTATACTATAAATGCTAAACTGTTTTAGAAAAAGAAAAAAAAAGACTCTTTAGAATTGCACTGTAAACAAAGTATTTGGCACTGCCCACATTCTGAGCCCAGCAGCATCCTGGTTACTCACACTGAAGGCTGACTGGTGATCACTACTTGATGTCGGTTAAGATTATCAGTTTGATGTTAAACAGTTCTGGTCCAGTTAAATTTCCAAAGTGTAACCATAATAAATGAACAGACACAAATCCTACCACCTCCAGCAACTATTATAGTCTGTGCCGTCATGGATGTGTCTGGAGGAGCAGCTAAGGAGAAACATACCACTAGTCATTTTTGTAAGACAAAAGCAGTGCATGGTAAATGTCAAACCAATGCACTTACATTAGTTTTCAGCCAATCAGAAGGAAGCGAAGCTGTTGTATAACAATCAGGTATTGTAAGGAAGAAACATTTCCAACTGGCCCTGGCATTGAAGCAGAAAGTACAGAGACACTTACAAAAACATCAAAACCCACAACTCACCGTCTCTGTTTTGAATTATGCAACATGCATCTGCCAAATTAGACGTCAAACACTGTCATTTGTACGTAATGTTTGTTTACTACAATGTAAGACTCCACAGAGGTTTGCGTTTGGTGTCTTATGTTGGGCCTCATATTTTTTTAACCCCATGGTGTGGCATGCATTTAAATTTAGCTACTGATTCCAAAACCAATTGAAAAACCTCTGAATGAGTATATACTGCATGTATGACCTTGCAGTGAAATGAACAACATTTTAATGCACTTTAACTGAACAAAACGGAAGAATATTTAATAGGCAGTACGCAATAGGTATGGAACAAATACATATATATATATATATATATAAATAATACTATTTTTTAAAGAAGATGGATGCATGGATGCATTAATAGATCGACAGTGACAGTATAACTTTCATATTGTTACAAAAATATATTTATATTTCAAATAAATGCTGTTCTTTTGAACTTTACTCATTAAAGAATGCTGAATAAAATGGATTGCAGCACAATTGCTTTCAACATTTATAAGAAGAAATATTTTTAAGCACCAAATCAGCATATTAGAACGATTTCTGAAGGATCACGTGACTCTGAAGACTGCAGTAATGTCAGTTTTGCCATCAAATAAATATATTACATTTAAAAATATTAAAATAGAAAACATTTAGGCCTATTTTAAACTTTAAAAAATATTTTACAATATTAGTGGTTTTATGTATTTTTTTTTATCAAATAAATAAAGACTTGGTGAGTTTATTTACTGTGCTACAGCAGAGTTGACTGTATTGTAAGTAAACAGTATCCCATCAATGTAGCCTCTCTAACTCTTTCAGCCTTTGCTAGTCTATTAGCCTTTACCGTTCCTGCAAAACTGACAGATCTAAGCTTTAATAAAGACAGCATTCCCCTCCAAACCTCTCACTGAGTTTTATGGATCCAATTCCAGGTGCAGATATTTAGCAGTATTTCACTGCCAGCGTCGGCCCTCATCCATCCACCAGCTCAAACACCAGCTAAGGCATTTCTGATGGAAGTTGTGAGAAATCAATTTAGTATGATATCCATATTCATGAATACTCCCCCTCTCTTTCCTGCGAGAGAGATCGGAAAGCATTCACCAATTTCATAAAGGCCTCGGCCAGTGAAATTTACTCTGTGTGCTTGTATATGACAGACATACGTTCTCAGCTGTTATTGATGTTGCGATGCATGATTTCAGAAGGGATCGATGCATTAAAGTGGATTTCAAAGCAAACGACAAACCATCTTTAACAAAGACGTGATGATCAAAGCAATGTCATTTTTTGCACAATAAAGTACATTCACAAAGATGAGCAAGACAGGGACTGAGAAAAAATTATCACACAGATCATGAGACCTGTGGACTCGTAGGCTCATATTGTACCTGTGAGGTTCTTAAGGCCAAGCTGACGGAGACCAAAGTTGCCGTCTCTGCGGTAGTTGAGGAAGATAGCCAAGGCGTAGCGGTCTTCATACAGCCTGGTGCCGCGGATGATGCGAAGATTCTCCAGGGGCAGATACTCAAACTGATTTAGTGCCACAAGCACATAGCCGGTCACCTCACGAATGGACTGCAGACAGAATAAAGCACAAACATTAATCAACAAATTTTAACATAATATTAACAAATAAGAATCAACTGGAGCTGCTGGAAATAAATTAGCATGATTAAAAAAAGAGAGATTTAGAGACACAGTCACAAAAATGTGCTTCGTGGAAATAATGACAAACAAGGATTTATTATATATAATATAAAAAACAATCAAAAAATGAAATTTTTTTTTTTTAACATATAGAAATAAAATCTGTATGTACTGTGTGTGTGTGTATTCTAGATCATTAAAAACTAAAATCAATTATTTTAAACAGATAGCTAAGTTTCGTCAGTTTAAGGCCAGTGGCGGCTCGTCGGGGGAGGCAGGGGAGGCACAGCTTCCCCAAAATTTTGAGGTGAAAATGAGGACGATTTAATGTTAATAAAATTCACAATTCACTTCAGTTCATGTCTCAGAATGTGTATTTTTTGTTTGTAATTTCACAGTTGTAATACCATAACGTGAAAGCACCTCTTTTCTATCGCGAATGTTCCGAATCTGCTGATGTAATTACAACCGCTAATGATAGAGAAGGGTAGGGGGAGGCCTGGGGAAAACGGAGCTCTCGTTGGTAAAAAAAATTTGCCAATCACCATCGAGTGTTCACTTTCAGCGCTGAGGAGTGTTGAGAAAAGAAACATCGCAGGGGAGGCTAGCCTCCCTTCTGGTATATCAACCAATCATCATAGAGACGTAAATTACGTGATATTAGTTTGAACGTCTCCTGCTGCGCTGATAATGTACTAAGTACTTATGAGTAGCGATATTGAATATTTGATCGCCGACAGATTTACCAAGCTCTCATTCAAACAGCATATATACAAATTAAAAATAAAGGGAGCTAGAACACACCTAAGCTGGATATAGGCTACAGCAGTCGGCTTAATTAAATGGCACAATAGGCAGCTCTCTTTTAACACAGACTTTTAAGAAGGGATGGATGTTTGCTTCAAGTGATAAGACAGGTAAGTCAAGTTATATTATCTTGCTGTATGTGTGTCGTTTTCTTTACTTTTTCTGACTAAAAGCCACCAAAAAGCCATTTTAAAGTGGTTAAGCAAATAATAATAATAATAATAATAATAATAATAATAATAAGAATAATAATAATAATAATAATAATAATAATAATAATAATAATAATCGGCAGAGATCCCCAGACCAATACAATTAGTGTGCCTCCTCTATTTTAAAACCCACGAGCCGCCACTGTTAATAATAATAATAATAATAATAATAATAATAATAATAATAATAATAATAATAATAATAATAATAATAATAATAATAATAATAATAATAATAATAATAATAATCGGCAGAGATCCCCAGACCAATACAATTAGTGTGCCTCCTCTATTTTAAAACCCATGAGCCGCCACTGATTAAGGCTAGGCTTTATTGTATTTTTGAAATAATTTTTGTAAATTAAACTTGCAATACACAAGAACAATCTTAAGTTCTTGTGTATTGCAAGATCAAAGATATCTCGTCAAACTATTTCTTGTTAAAAAGAGCCTCTTTCCATAGGATTCTGCTGAAATTTTGTTGGTGTCTCAATAATACAGGTGAAATCTAAAGTGGTCGTGATGTCACTCAGGCCTCTCGGCTTATCATACAGTCATTAGCTGAAGTGTTGGGAGTGGGCAGCAGTCTGGGCAGCAGTAGGACACAATGAGCCAGAGGGTTTTTTCTCTCTCTCTCTCTGCCTTGTTCTTTCTTTTTTTCCTATCGCTCTCTCTACCCTCTACTAGACAGATAATGATCATGGGGACGACTCAAATCCATCCAACCACATCCGTGAGACCCTCGCCGTGAGTCCGTGACATAATGGTGCCGTCACTGCGCCTGTCATTAAGGCAGACACAGTTTCATTCATTCTGACAGAGCGCCTCCTGCTGTGAATGATGACACTGAATGTGTGTGTTGGGGGGAAGAATTAGCCCTGAGGAAGCGCTAACATTGGGGAATGCTGTCACTGACAGCCATCAGTTAGCGTGAGCTTCATTTCGGGACCCATGCGGCGTGACAGGGTCCTGCCACTGTCATCGTCCTCCATGTCCGGCTAATGGGCAGAGACGTGAGCTCTTTTTAGCAGTAGTGCTAGAAGGCCAGTCAGAGCCTCAGTCATTTATCCAGGCTAATGAACTGTTCTAATAGCTGCGGGGACATTGCAGGAAGCACTTCCTGCAGTGTACATGGGTTATCACTGATGTGCGCTGTGAGGATTGTGTCAAGTGGGGTTACAGGACTTCTGATGAGAAGGTACATAGAGCAGACCAGCTAGAAATAGCATCTACACAGCTGTATGCAGAATCAGTGCTACATCTGTACACCTTGTACAGAGTATGATACTGCTTCATCAAGAGCGTAATGCATTAACAGACCATATTGCAATTGTATGCTTGGAAGAATTCTCTACTTGTATAAAAAGTGTTGGGCTAGGGCTGGGTGTTAAACGATATCATATCAAGATTGTGATAAAATTTATGTTGATAACACTGATAAGGTCTGGACATTTGTACTCAATATGGATTTATTTAACATGCTGCTAATAAGTCTGCAATGTTCTGTGTGAATGAGTGGTGTAGTTTTGTCTACTACCTACATGCTCAAGCACATGTGACGCTTGTCAGCATCTGCCATCACAATATATGAGGACATGCACATGTAAACTTCATCTCCAGAGATGTTATGAGAGAAATTTATATGATGAGATTTCATGAGCTTTACACTATTTACTTTTCAAATACTGAAAATAACATTCACAACAAACCACCAAAAGTAAAGTTCAGTTTACTTGAAGATAAATATATTACAATTAAATACTAAAATGGACTTCTCAAAGTTAGAATATTAATAATATTTTTAAGGAATATCATTCAACCAAGATATTTTTCCATACCCCCCCCATGGTTTAATTTATACTGTTGTGCAACATCTTAAGAATGCAGTTTTGTTGTAGATTAATTGTTATTTTTTTTATTTGATTGCATTCTAAAATAAATTGTTAATGTTTTATAAATTCATCTCACTAGACACCATTTTTGATGATACATTTGTATTAAATCATAAAACACAGAATCCAGCAAAAAAATAAAATAAAATGGATTTTACAGGGCCCTAAATTAACTTACTCTGTAGAGTTGTGTTCACAAATTATGTTTACATTCATTCTCATGGTCTAACAAACCAAAATCATATCCTTCCCTATTAATAGTAAACAAACATCATGATAAATAAGAATATTGTTTGGAAAAAATTCTGTGCTAATATTTTTGACCATATTGCCCAGCACTTTGCTGGGGTTTTTTTTTTTTTTTTTTTTTGCATTTAAAAATGGGAGCCGCAAGGGTAGCAAAATAAAAAATCCAAGGTTAAGATTAATAAAAAAAAAAAAATTTACTACTTTTAACTCGAGTGCCTCGAAAAGATGCTGTAAAAGATGAGAGATGTGAGTGCAATGGTCAAACATGTCCTTGAGCATGTTTACTTAGAAACACAATAGAAAATCAGCGCAGTGAATGCAAAAACTTATTCTGTGTGAACGCCCTTTAACAGGCTTTTAGCAATCAGAATGAAAGTGAGATCAAATCTGCAATACACTATGGGCAAAATGTCACAAAAATGTGTTTTGTTAAATTAACGACAAATATATTGGGTGCACCAATTCTAATATTCTCTAATATCAATACCCCCCCCCCCTCACCAGTGAGCAAGGAGCAGAAAATCTAAAAAATGCTGTCGCTCCACTCCACTCACATACTCTGATCCCATCATGGCATCTGAATTTGGATGAAAGTACGAATAACAGCCAAGCCTTTGACCTTATTGTGGTCCCTCCATTTCCTCTTTCTCTCCTTATGGCCAACAAAAAGCCAATGCACTCGCCACATTCTGCCAACAACCACCTCACCCCTGGCCACCGGGAACTAAACCCATCCTAGTTACCTAGCAACCTCTGGAACCTGCTGCTGTCTAAAAGACATGAAAGAGAGGGGGAAAGTAGAGGGTGAAGAAAAAACAGCAACATCTTTGTTGTACTTCTCCTAATTTAATTAAAGGATTACTTTGCAGAGATTTTCCACACAGCCTATTTGGATTCCCGCATTCACTTTCCAGCACCATTTAATTCCTCTTTCTCAAACTAATTTGTTATTTTCAAGCCAGTGGATCGATACCTTCCAGAGAGTAGAAGAGAGTGGAGGAGCGGGAATGGACGGGGCCCTCTTTCTTCTTGTGTTTGCACATAAATAAAGGTAAACACCTTGTTGTGATTACAAGCGCAGTTTATAGTTAATGACGTGGCATCAATGAGGAGCTCTTTCTACCTGTTGTTAAACATAACACATCCAACCTGAGCAGCTATAGAGATCAGTGGGCACACAAAGCCATGCCTTATTCTGTTGCAACTTTTACGGTACCTTCACCTCTAATGTAAAGGCACAGTTAGCACATCTGAGACATCTGTGTTCATTTGTAAGAAAATAAATTTCAACCTTTTTTGTTTCTGTTGCATTTCGGAGTAAGTTTTTTAAGTGTTGCACTCAAAGCAATCAATCCTCTACAGAGTGAAAGACAAATCCTTTGAATGCAATGCACACTTAAAGATATTACTTTAAAATTCAAAGCTAAAATTTAGTTTTTGTTCTCCCCCTCTAAAAAAAGTAGTTACAAAGTGTACGATTGCAATTCATGGTTAGGCCTATATTTGTAGTCCAAACTATTCATCTTTTTCAGACAAAGCCTTGCCTTGTTTTCATTATGAAGATAAATAGTTTATCTAAGTTATCTAAGTAAAATGTAATTTATTCCTGTGCTGCAAAGCTGAATTTCCAGCATCATTACTCCAGTCTTCAGTGTCACACAATCCTTCAGAAATCATTCTAATATGCTGATTTGGTGGTCAAGAAACATTCATTATTATCAGTGAAAAAAAACCACCCCAAACTTTTGAACAGAAATGTCTATATGCATCCTCTCTCAGCATCTCTACATATCCTATTTGCTGTACTTATAAACTGACAACAGACGCCAAAGGTACTTTTAGAAGCCAACGAGAGAGACTCTTATAAAGGTGGTCTAATAGAGCACTTAAAGATACACCCGGCACTAGGAGCCATTTGGACCCCTCTGATGCCTGTTGAAGAAAACAGGCCTACAGTCTCGATAGAGCCAATCTATAAATACAGTTCATACACCTCCATGGAGGAGAGAGTGGGAGATATGGGTTTGGAAGCTCTGATGACAGTGGTCCACTTCAAACTCTCATGATACTTCCAGAAGAAGGGCATATGACCTTTGAAATTATAACTTTGTGCTGGAAAAGATAATGTTACTGTATATGGAAGTTGACAGAAATTTATCTTAATATATGGGTGGGAACATAAACCTGAAGTGATCTGAAGTGAGCCTACATTTCCAGGGATTCTGTCTTTTCTCAGCGGTAGAGTGTCGGGGTAGAGGAAGTGTGCCGCAAAAACAAAAACCCCTTTTCACTCCCCGAGACGTGCTCAGTGTGGAAATAAACTCCTGCAATCCACAAACAAGAGTGGAATGAAGAGCGAAACAGAGCTGGGATGGACAGAGAGATGAGGATGAGGCAAGTGGCAGGGCTGCAGTCGAGTGGATCATAGTTGGTCATCTGTATATTTTAATGCATAATTAATACTCCACCTGTTCCAGTTCAGAGAAGACAAGAGTGGCTGAAAACGAGAGAGGAGGAGGACAGACCAGACAAAGAGAGATTGAGAGAGATATAAAAGAGGGAGTGTAAACATAAAGCAACACCATGACCCTGTGTATACCATTATGCTAACTAGTACTCATGTACATACATATAGATCTTGTTGTGTCTTTTGGAAGGGTGGGCGGAGACATACATAGAGGTTCCGGGGCTTGGATCACTGAGTGTCCTTATGCTAATGAATCCTACCCTTAGAAAATACAAGCACAGCGTCTCTCCGCTACATTTCTATATGAGTTTTATAATGAGCACATATTTATCATTATGCAAATACTCATTCTGATTATTATAATTACTTATTAGCAGAGTTAGTAGTCATTATTCATTAGTTCATTCATAAGTTCTTTGACTCAACATCCAGATGGCACTTTCTATGAATATGGTACAAGCTGGCATCCTGATACTTAAAAATAAAAAAAATAAAAAAATAAAAATATTTACTTCGTAAGAAATGCGTGTTAAACTATTATTATTAACTAAATAAACCAACAATAAAAGGTAAATATTTAACACATCCATCGTCTACTTTTGGCCCTAATTTATACCCTATTCATGGCAAGTACCAAGTACTACATTCACAAATGTATTTCAATGTTCAAGTGATCCACGTTATACTATATTGCAGTGGTTCTCAACCAGGGGGCCTCAGGAAACTTCCAAGGGGCCCTCAAAAAGTCAATAATTTCAAATCAGAAAATAACAATGTAATCTAATCTAATCTAATTTTCAAAACACAATTACATAATTTTTTGACATGTAAAAGGCATGGAAATTAATGAAATGGTAAAAATCTATGGGCATTTTTATATAATGAGTATACATTTTTCTAGTTATACAAAGCACTACATTATTTTATTAGGTAGAATATATATATATATATATTTTTTTTTTTTACTCATCCAGTAAATTAGAAACAACTGGAAAAGTCATTGCCTTCCAATACTGTTGTGGACAATGGGTCATTGGAGTCAAAAAGGATAAGAACCACTACTGTATAGGACAATTGATTAAAATAATAAATAATACAAGTGCTGAATGATTATAATCACATGATTCTGTTAACACTTCTTCAAATACAAAACTTAAAGAATACAACAGTGTTTCTGGCAACTGCTATTCTTATACATATACAGTGTGATAGAAAAAAAAAAAAAAACATTTTACATGATCAGAACCAGAATTCCCTGATTCCCATCCTGAATATTATTATCGTTAGATCTATCATGTTCCAGAGTTATACAGTCCTGAACCCTCTCAACTCCAGCTCCATTTATCCTTTATTTCTCTTCCTTATGTTTACTTCAAATAGTGACACTTGAAATAAAAAATTGCTTGTGTCGATATTTTGATCCCACAAAAATGCCTCTGATGTGTTTCATCTCACCCTTCAACCAAAAAGTACGTTCTAACTTGAACAAACTACAACAAAAGAAACTACACAAAGGTGCTAATTTATGAATAAGAATGTAAACAAACTCTTGAGCTATATTAAACCAATAAACGTCTTTAATAAAACGTTTGTGTGGATATTCCTGTCACCAGAGAACATATAGCGTGTCATCTGTCTAATCTGTGTGGACTGACGGAGACGCCAGGCTTCCACTGTGAGAGGAATTGTGAATGAGAGGCGCAGCGCAGCGCTCTGCTTGATTCTCATTGGTTTAGACAGTGCAACAGACTCATGTCAGGCTCGTTGATAAGCAAAGCCTGCAGGATATGTTGATTACCACAAAACATTCTGTGACAGCAAATATTTGAAACTCAGGCGCAGGCATGACAGACAGAGAGGTGTTCACTGTAATTTCATACTGCATGTTAAGGAAATGGATTGCTGCATTTTGAAATATTACCTTGCTGCTTGTACAGCTACAGTCTGAAATAAACATACAAATACTGTTTCTATTTGTGAAGCCCACATATAACAAGTGTCTTAGTGTAAGACAACAGAAGACGGTAAAAAACAATAAAACATTGTCTCTTCATATTTACTCAGAAGACTCCTACACGCCCTGAAGTCACAAACAAGTGATTCAAACCTTTAAAAGGCAACCATGGGGAGAAACATTAAACAAGATGTAATGTGGTGTTTTGGGTTGTGTTTCTTGTTCAGGTTTTCATGTCTTTTATTTTGGAGTTTAGTCATGGTCCCTGTTTGTGTCATGCTGAGGAACATGACACTTCCCAAATGTCTGTTTACGTCATGCCTGCCAAGCCAAAGCCTGCCCACATCATGTCAGCCAAGCCACAGCCTGTTCACGTCATGCCTGCTACTACAGGGTCTGTTCACGTCATGCCTGCCAAGCCACAGCCTGCTCACGTCACACCTGCTACTCCAGGACCTGCTCACATCATGCCAGTTAAGTTAAAGTTTACTC
>NW_015657483.1:307969-308300 GCF_001515625.1 Sinocyclocheilus rhinocerous
CATGGGTTCTTCACTACGCTCGCCTTCAGTGGACTGATTCGTTACAGAATACACGACCGAAAAAATGAACCCAGCAGATCAACTTGTTCGCCTCCGTCAGGGTAATCGCTCCATTGAGGAGTATGTGGAGGACTTTTGTGGGCTTTGTCACCAGGTAGACTTTAATGAAACGTTCCTAAAAGACATTTTTCGTTTTGGTTTAAGGACATGCCACGTTTAATGCCATGTAATACCCCACACTGGTCACTAGAACAATATATAGACTTTGCTCTGCAGTTGAGTGGATCTGCTTTCACTGTGGGTGTCATGGAGGAGGAACATGACACTTCCC
>NW_015657483.1:310624-359181 GCF_001515625.1 Sinocyclocheilus rhinocerous
GTCAAGTCTGTTCATGTCAAGTCAAGTCTGTTCATGCCTCGTCAAGTCTGTTCATGCCTCGTCAAGTCTGTTCATGCCTCGTCAAGTCTGTTCATGCCTCGTCAAGTCTGTTCATGCCTCGTCAAGTCTGTTCATGCCTCGTCAAGTCTGTTCATGCCTCGTCAAGTCTGTTCATGCCTCGTCAAGTCTGTGTATCTTGTTTGGATATTGTTTGGATCACTCTGTAAATAAACTGCACTTGGGTTCTCACTTCAACTCGCCTTCAGTGGATGATTCGTTACAGAAGACAATATTCATTTGAGTGAAACTGATTCCATTAAAGAAGAGACTAGAGTAATACAAGAGATTAAACAAGCACAATCATGTTAAAAATCCCTTGCATATAAAAATGGTAAAATGTAGAGTTGTTTAATGTTATTAAGAAATGTTTCTTAAGCAACAAATCATATCTGAATGATTTCTGAAGGGTAATGTGGCACTGAAGACTGCAGTAATGGCTGCAAAAAAATTCAGCTTTGATATCACAGGAATAAATGACATTTAAAAAAAATATTCAACCAGAAAACAGTTCTTTTGGGTAAGGAGTAAGACTTGGTTTCTTATGGTTGTATTACAAATGTCATAAAACAGCTTGAATAACTGACTTTTTATTCTGACTGTGTTTTGTTTTTTTTAAGGGTTTGTTTGTTTTTCTTTGTAATTCATTATTGTAATTGATATCGGTTTGGTATCGGTTTGTGTCACTGTTTATATTCTTTGTGTGTTTTAAATCAATAAAAAAAAATGGAAAAAAAGAAAAGTTATTTTAAATTGCTATACTATTTCACAATATTACTGTTTTTAGTGGATTTTCAATGCATCAGAAACTTATTTCAAAAACATATACAAATCTTACTGACCTCAAATGTATTGAAAGGTAGCATACATATGACCTAAAATGTGCCTGCATCACTGAAAAAAGACAATAAACTTTAAGATTACTGTAGTATAAGTGTAAAACTTTTGCTACAAGTCAGAAGCCTATCATGTGTAAGAAGAAATAAGCTGAGGTGATGTGCATTATTTGTGCATATGACAATTGGAAATGCAATAAAAGGCAAAAAAGAATTTATATTTCCCATATCGTCTAAATGTCCTGAGATACAGACAATTACACACAATCGTAAATAACCACATTTGTTGTAAAACACCATATCCATGCTTTAATAGCTGCACCTCCAGAGGGATCAACCTGTCATTTTAGAGAAGAGAAAGTCATATGACATGTTTTGAAGGTGGAGTGAGCTATCGTTAAGAGCTGACAGCACTGTAAACAGTTCCTATAGCGATTCTTCCTGTTCCATCGTACTGCTGCTATGTACTGCTATCTCATACAGAGTAGACGCCACAGGAGCAGACAGCCGCCCACCGCTACAATGATGTCACCAATCATTAATGGAGCTTTGGGCTTTGTTTTAGCAAACATGCTTTTTCAAACCATCTGGCTTAGTGGAGTGTTGATGCTCCAACATGATATCTTTATATTTCACCGCCTGAAATATGTTTGGGAAACATGTCTGGCGCAGGAGTGCTCCATCTGTGTGCACACAGACGCTGGTTTTGGGAAACAGAACAAGCTTTTCCAGTTGTACTCATACATTATGTAAATAATTAATTCATTACATATATAAATATTTAAAATGTATAGTGAAATGCAGTTTTTTTTTTTTTTCATTTTTGTTATGCTTAAAAATAAGGATAAAGGAAGCAGACCAATCCTGTTATCCATTCTTAAAATGGCAAAATCAATCTTTAACGTGCATGAAAATTTGTTCAGCTCAACACGACCTGCAGATATCACTGCATGGTTTGTTAAGTAAATACACTCCTTTGGGAACAAGGGAGCATATTTTTGTCCACTGCGCTGCTTTTTAAACTGTCATGTAAATATTGTGCTACACGTATGCATTTTACCACTGCACTGCCTCACACGGAGGAGCTGTGTGTTTTACAGTGCCGTTTCAAGTTAAAAGTAGTTATAAAAAACATATCTTACCTGCAATGTGAATGTGAGTTCGCTGTCTGTACTGAATGTAATGCAAAAACCATGTATTGCAAAATGATGGCAAGAGTTGTCCTTGCGGGATGCACGCAAAAACAAGTATAGCCTACAACCAGTGACTCTAATCAAAAACATGCAGCATGACCAAGTCTATTTCGATTCACTAACAAATTACTTTTATGAGCCTATTATGTTATTTCTTATGTGCCGGTTCTTTTAAATGCATAATAAACGTACAGAACGGCCCAGTCTGCTTTGATTCCTGAGGATTTCTATGAGTCGGACCTATTATGTGAATTAAGAGCATACAGGACGACCCAGCTTTACTACAATTCACGAACAAATAACTATTTCTTTTAAGTGAATCAAAAAAATACAATGACCCAGAACGGCCCAGACACAGTCTATACTTCAATTCACCAACAAATGACTCTTATGAGGTGGTTCTTTGTAGTGAATGAAAAACACACGCCATGTAGTTCGTTTCATGAACAAATGACTGTTATGAAGCTGTTCTTTGCAGTGAATGAAAAAGGCATGCCAGTGTAGTTTGATTCACTAACAAATAACTCTTGAGCCGTTTTTTTTGTAGTGAAAGTAAAACACACACCAGTGTAGTCTGAATCACGAGAACATGAGCCGGTTCTTTTAGTGAATCGAAATTATATAGCACAATCAGTCTAGCCCAATTCCCAAAACGAATGACTCTCATGAGCCGGTTCTTTTATGAACAGTTCAAAAAGGCCAGTTTGTATATTTAAAGCATTAGCAAAGAAAGAATTTCTCTATTATTCAAGCAAAATAGACATTCTGACTAAAATATACCGAACTCAACTGAATCTAAATTGAACTGAGAGATGCGATCTGTCTGCCTGCCTGTCTATCTATCTATTAGGGCTTTGGAATAGAGCATTATGTACTGTTGTTTAGCTAATAATCAGTTTAATGGGAAGCATTGTCTTGAAGAACAGCTCCATACATCTGTGAATGTGGGTCCAGTCACAGGTGTGAAGCTCATTACAAGATCCTGGTTCTGATTGAGTGGGTGTTCCCTTCGGATTATACAAACTCTTTCATCTCACACTTTCGAGAGGGGTAGAAAGTGTGGGCACTCTTACAGGGATGCCACTTTCTAAGATGGAGGCTGGCTGGGATTGTGTGTTAACAGCCTTGATTACTGCGAGAGAAAGAAAACCTGTCACTCTGCAGGAAGTCTGTCTTTTATCCTGTTTCCTTCACTTTCCACCTTTTCCCTGCGGACTAAAGATCACAGCTGCAGAACTGCTATAACACTAAATACGGCACTCTCATCCTCGCTCTAGAGACGTGTGTATGTGTGTGTGTCGATTTATTGTGATTCGCTGCTGGGAGATATCTCATGAAAACAGAGTGTTTCCTCAGATGTCTTAATATAATCATTCATCTATTTGTTTTATCTGCACTTAATAAAAGCTTTCACTTCAGCACCCCACAATGAACCATGCTTGAGTTCCTATGGTATTGATTGGGCTCAACAGTAATTAAAAGCGATAGCCATCTCCTCCTGCTGACTCTACCTATGATACAGATCACTTTCCTTTGCTCTTTTCTCTCAACATGTGCTCGCATCTGCTACTGAAACTCTCCGCCTCTCTTTAAAGGAATAGTTCACCCAGAAATAAAATCTATTTTCATCATTTACTCACCAACAATGGCATTCCAAGCCTGGATACTTTTTTTCCCTACCGTGGAACACTAAAGGAGATGTTGGGCAGAATGTCTTCTGTTTTACATACAATAAAAGTGGATGATGATTTATACTTCCAAGCTCAAAAGAATCACCATAAAAACTGCACAATGTCCATGTTTTTAACCTGTCATGCCACAATTAATCATGTAACAAATGAAAACCAATGCCATTTGGTATCAATGATATCAACTACAGATTTCAAAGCAAGTAAATATTAGTGAAACACAACTTAAAATTCTATTTGTTCCTCTAGCTATTAAAAAGTGCTTCAAAAGACTTGGAATATACAATGCCATCAAAAATGTTTTAATGTTTTTGAAAGGGGTCTCTTATACGCACCAAGGTTACATTTATTTGATTAGAATTACAATAATAAACAGTTATATTGTGAAATATTCTTAGAATTAACCATTACTCTAGTCTTCAGTGTCACATGACTCTTCAGATATCATTCTACTATGCTGATTTGGTGCTCAAGAAACATGATCAATCTTGAAAACAGTTGTGCTGCTTAATATTTTTAATACTAGAATATTAATATGAATAATAATATGGGAAACAATGGTACTTTTTTCAGGATTCTTTGATGAATAAAGTCCAAAAGAACAATTTATTTAAAATAGAATTTTGTTTCAAACAAAATTCACATTTGTTTCTTTTAAGTGTTTCTTTTAACAATTTAATGCATCACTGCTGAATATTTAAAATAAATTAATAATAATAACAATAGCAAAAATAATAATTATTACTATTATTATTATTATTAATCTTACTGACCCCAAATGTTTGAACAGTGGTGTAGTCACGGATTATTGACTATTACTATAGACACAGACTACTACTTTAATGTTATATACATTATGGATTTTTTTCCTCTTTGGAGCTTGGCAACAAAAATCCCCATTCAGATTTGCTGGTAAAGAGGTGGGTAAACTATTCCGTTAAACAGTGTTTCCCCCACTCCAGACAGCATCTATCCTCATACAGTATCCTCTGAGTCAAAGTGAATATGTCGACTCTATTTTGTCTTCAAAAGCATTTTCTCTGTCTGTCTGTGTCCGATTCCGTTTTATCCTGTCCTCTGTACACTGAGATGTTAAATATGTGATGCTGACAAGAATGTGTCAGTGCTCGGGACAAACCTTCACATTTTTATTTGATCTGCCACCACAAGGATTTTCTCTATTGCAGGCCCAGTTCTAGATGTACTTCCTGTGCTGCCGTTTCAAACGCTTGGTAGATTTCTCACAGACACAGTGAACCTCGTTATTTTCACTTCTTGGTTTAAAATAAAAAATAAAAATCATACATATATTTACATTCAATAAAGGTCACCCTATGGAAAAAGATGTCATCTAGAATCTGCCAGGAAATGATCAGCTTTGCTTCTGATGCATTAACCTTAAACTTTGAGGTTTGGCTCAGTGTGCACAGAATGTCAAAATGTGCCCAGCACTGCAACCGAACCCTGCATGTCTTTAGAGACTGAAGAATTTTCAACTTTGCGGGCGTTGAATCTAGGAAATGACATCATCGGCAGCAGACAATGATGTATGAGCTTTGCCCTGTCAGGTGGCAGATCAGACTCTCTGTCTCTAAAGCAGATGCTAAATCATGATTTAAGAACGTTCGCTCTCCTTGAGTTTTAAAGGTCTCTTCGGCTGGGCTGTTACGAGAGTTGAAAAGTAGATTTTCCAGACATGAGAAGGATCAAGATTCTTCTGATCTGTGAAAAAGTTCTGGTCATCTTCTATTGGCATCGCAACACTGAGAACGTTAAGGATTTCACTTACTTTCAGCTATTTTATGTTTTTTTTTTCTGGAAAAAGTCTTAGTCATCACCGTAGTCATCCCAATCACACTGACTTCACACTCACTGCATCAACACTGGCTATGGTACAGCATATGGTATTAGCATACTCTCATATTACTCATATATTTATATAGTGTGTAGCATTTGAATTTTTTTGTTTAAACAACCACAAACTGCCAAATGATGAGAACAATTATTATTTATTTATTTAATGTGTTCTGAAAGTCACAAAATAATTTGTAAATTCCCAGGAAGAAATCTTACATGGCAAAATCTCACTGATCAACCCAAACAATGTGATATAATGAGCTCTGAGGAAACAGATTTAGTATATTTATAGTCTTTAAACACATTTCTACATGATTTGACAATGCAATGCAATGTGTAATGTCATACTAACAAGGGCCCATACTAAACCTTTTATGACCCTTTTTCAACAAGGTTCACTGAGTAGTGCTATACCACACAGCAAAAGTCTAACTTTATATATATATTTTAATTATTAAAATATTTATTAAATCTGTTTAATGCTGCTTTGGATTTTCACTTTACAAATAAATCTGAATTAAATTGAAAATAATTATCTTCAGGCATTACTTAATATAACTCTGTTAATGGGTAGGGGGAAAAAGATGTCAGCTTAATTAGTAAATATTTCCAGGTAATATTCTAAAAATTCTTAGGGGGGGGAGGGGGGTCCTAGGCACAGAAAAGAACCAATAGGTTTCTTACGTGTTACACTAGTTTAGACTCATTCACATTTAAGATGTCCTTTCATATCAATCATATTTCTTCTTTTTTTTCTATCTCAGGGATTTTAGGACAGATGATTGAGCAGAAGAGAGGAACAGTCTGTACAGAGACTGTGACTTTGACACTCCAAACATCTCCTTGAGCAGTGTAAATCTAACACTGCGTACCGAGTGAGCTAAAGAAGAGCAGTGTCTCTCCTCCTGGGACCGGGACTCCATCAGTACCCTGATAATGAGAGGCTCTCCTGCAGGAATTCTCCAAATGGAGTGATTTGTAATTGATCTGGTGCATTAATTACCGTCCGGTTCTGCCTGTGTCATGGTTAATATTGCACACTTTTGATGAGAAGAGGATCCGCACTGGGGTCGTTTGGGCGAATGGCAATTAATCAATTAGAGCTGCGTTCTCACAGCACATCTTCATCCAGTAGTGGTAATCACACCAGCTCATGGTGTCCACTGCAGAGAGTGCAGTTCATGATATAATAATATATATATTTTTTAAAGGATTATGTATTGCATGTTTTAATATTAATTTGTATGAAATTATACATTTTTATATTAATATATTTTTTAAACATTAATAAATTTTTTATTATACAAATTATTATAATAAAAATGATTATATCAAATAAAATATACCAAATTATATCTATAAATAATTGTCATATTCTATTTTAAATAAAATAAATGTAAAAATCAATTCCATTTTTTGTGTATATGCACACACACATACATTTTAACTGTAATATATACATTGTGATATATAAATAAAATGACTTTTACTTTCTATATTTTTATTAATAATAAAAAAAAATTTTTTTTCAATTTCCTGTTTAACATTTTAACATGTAATATTTAAACATTACTACATTTGTTACATTTATTTTATTAGCTAAAATATAATGTATCACTTAAATCTATGTAAAATTTTACATACACAAAATAAATGTAATAATTTAATTTTTTATTGTGTATACACACATTTGAATGATACTATATACATTTAAATACATTAATAAAATTACTTTATATATTATCTAATTATATATATATTTAAAAAAAAAGTGTATTACTTTTATCCGTTTCTGTCTCCATTATTTTACTCTCTGCCTTTTCTGTTTAACATTTTAACCTGTATGTTTGTTACAAAAGACAAAGTCAAGTAGTCCTTGAGAGTCGTCTCTGATGACTAAAGATGGAGATCACAATGAAAACAATATGCCTTTCAAACAGCTTCATTCACAGTCATTTAGAATCACAAAAAGCTTGTTTATGATTCTCTGGCCATTTAAAGCTTCTGTAAAGGCAGAGATAAGTTTGTTATTCACTAGCTTATTTTCAGTCACTGAAAGGTTTTGTTAGGCATCTCACGAGAGACAGCCTAAAGCTAAATGCACCTGAGTGAAACTTCTCCGAAAACCAGTTACTTCTGATTGGTTTTGAATGACTTTTCCCCTGATATCAACAATAGCATCAGGTTAATTGCTTATTTTCAAAAAATATGAATATGCATAAGATCTGCTGCATTGAAATTAAAACGCTAAATGAAGTCATTGTTCATTAGTTTAACCCCTTCAGGCGGCATAGAAACGAGAGAAACGTGCCCTGTGAACGCACAGCCTTGTCATATTAATCCAAAATAATTACAAAATGATAAGAGTGCTTTAAATCATTTACGTGATCTGTGAATATCACGAATAAAGTTATGACGAACGTGCTTTAGGGTTGTAAATCTAATAGTCTCTCTGGAATGAGTTGGTGTTACTGAATTACACACGATTTCATTTAGCCAAGAGAGTATTGCTCATTTAGTCACACAAACTACTTCTAGCTGTTTGTCATATAACTCTGTTATGAGGATGAAATGGTATGTCTTATTAGACTAAACTGGAGAGGTATAAGCTTTTCTTTTTAGGCCTACTTAGAATCTGATCACATATTAGCCATTAAGAGATGTCTTTGCAGCTTTTCTTTGTATTTGCAGGCATTTTTTCAGGTTCAAAAGCTGTTACTGGGTCGGTAGCCGCGGTACCCTTTCAAAACGTACTAATATGTACACTTTAGGTACTAATATGTAGCTTTAAGGTACCGATACACACCTTTGGGGGTAAATAAGGTACAAAGGTGCCCCTGGAACAGATTTTATGAGAGTGAACAATCTGAGAAAATTCACTTCAATAAATACTGCAGACACATCCAAAATAAGAGAAACAAAAGGTTTGCTCAGAAATGGCTCTTCAATAGCTCTGACCTGTGACACACCTGTGTCACAATCTGACCCGTGTTGCAGCCTGGAATTAAACCTCGCCATGCTGCCAGAGGAGAACTGGCCCCCTGACTGAGCCTGGTTCCTCCCAAGGTTTTTTCTCCATTTCTGTCACCGATGGAGTTTTGGTTCCTTGCCACTGTCTCCTTTGGCTTTCTTAGTTGGGGACACTTGACCGATTGCACAGACACTATTGAAGACAGCTGAACTGGATGATGACATCACTGAACTGACTTCAGCAGAAAAAATGACTCTTTGTTATTGTCCTCTTTTATTACCGACAAACTATTTTCCTGCTTGACACTGTAAAGCTGCTTTGACACAATCAGTATTGTATAAAGCGCTATACAAATGAAGGTGACTTGACTTGAATCTTGAGACCTCTGGAGTGTTACTGTCATTCATGAATAGTTTAATCATAGTTTTCATAAACAAGTTTGTTTTTTTCACCGACAAGAATGAGACGATAACTTAATACAAATAATTGATGATGACAAAAACGTTCAAAAATCTACTGACATCCTTTTCAACGTATAAAAACAAGACAACATTTTTAGGGAGTGATGATTTGGGAAGAGTTCCAATCATATCTGATGCCTTATGAAACATACAAAAACTAAAAACTAGACTAAAACAAACAATTCAGATGGCTAAAATATGACTAAAACTAAATGGAATTTTAGACTATGTCTAAAATGCAAATTTAACACTGCTGGAGACTTCTCTGTTATGTTTCATAACTGAATTCTCTGTTATGTTTCATGTGGGTAGCTTTGTCCCAAATGTTTCTTCTAACATTTGAGAGTATACACTTATGAATTGGATTTAAACAGTATAAATCAGATAGTTTGGTCTCGTAATTAATAACTTAATAAATAAGTTGATAAGAAACTGAAATACTGAAGAGGTATCATTTGTGACATCCTTCTCTACAGCACAACTACATTCCAGCAGTAATCCATTTTGGTCCTCTCCAGCATGCCAGTCTTTTTTTTAACAGCTACCACTAATGGGAGATAAGACAGTGATGCATCTGAGGTCAAAACTATCTGTCCCAATATCACCTGCAACTCAGTTGTCCCCATTACCATACCGAAGGGACGTAAACCACTTTAGCTCATGTACTGTTTCTTGAGACGCTTGACTTCTGAACTTGCTATACCCAAAACTTAAACACAGCGATATAAGTTGCATGTTTTCAATGCCATATAAGAAATTATGAAAATGAATATGCTTTGCAACAGGACTAAGCCCTATTTTTGACATTACAACATCAGACATACACTATAACCAAATTAAAAGGAGGCACACTTGCTAATGCTAACTAGAAATAGCCTGGAACTAACACCTAACGGTCTTGCTGCACTGTATTAAGACTATTAGTTGAGAATTGTTGGTTTGTGAATTGATTCACCTGCTTTTTAAAGTACTCAAAGGGAGGGATGTTGCCTGTGTGGATGGCTGATGATCTGAAAGCTAATTAGCCTAACCTCTGCTGTGTCGTTTTCTTAGCCAATCATTACTACTGTTGAGGTATTTTCAGATAGGGTGTCAAATCACGCTGAGCTATTGGCGAGCCCTGTTTTTAGCTTCACAGTTCCCGCCGCAGGGTTGTTATCCTGATACCTGCAGAGAATAGTTCTGTTTAATAGATGCAATAGTGATATTAGCTAGTATGCTGATAGGTTTTGTTTAATAAAATCAAGAGGCATGAGCTGCTGAGAGTTTTTCTCTCTGTT
Source organism: Sinocyclocheilus rhinocerous (assembly GCF_001515625.1). Classification (NCBI taxonomy): domain Eukaryota; kingdom Metazoa; phylum Chordata; class Actinopteri; order Cypriniformes; family Cyprinidae; genus Sinocyclocheilus; species Sinocyclocheilus rhinocerous. Next base: position 320,968 of record NW_015657483.1, read on the forward strand.
CTCTCTAGCTGTCAGAGACAGACAACATTGACTACCAGGAGAATGCCTGGCATTTACAATAGATTTCCCTTAAGAAATCTACTTGCAAACTCTTCTGAAGCATCTACATAAATCTAGAAGTTTTGTGACTCCATTCGCCTTCAACACATTCACTCTTAAGGGATGTTCACACTGACAGCAACAAAGCAGCCATAAGTCATTCATTAGTCTCGTGTAGCCAGAACTTCATACTGACGGCAGAAGTTCTGGGAACCTTGGCTGCTTTGAATGGCCAAGGACCACACAAGAGGACATATGACTGACAGGTAAAGCAACCAATCATGTTTTGGTTTGTGCCATGTCATATTTAGGGGTGTGGAAATGTTGCCACAATAACAGACCGGTGTGTACAATTCTTGGGCATATTTTAAAGAGTCTATGGCGCAAACTTAACGTATTTCACATACTTTTGAAAATCCAGCGTTTATTTGATCCTGATAAGCGCACCTTGTCACAGTTGTAAACACGACAGCTGTCTTCTTCTATGAGGGGGTTTGGCGACATGGCATCTTTGTTTCCAGGCAGAACGTTAAAGAACGTGACACAAATGTGAACTTAGGCAAAAAAAGTATTTACTTTTGAAATATATATATATATATTTATATCCGTTTTGTAATTTTAAAAAGTATTTCTAAAAATGGTATAGCAGCTTTTCAGAAACATGTTCTGGTCAAGATTGGAGACATAAACTTCAACTATGATTTATTCACTCATAAAGATAATAGTCCGAGATGGGAATGAAAGTTTTTTTTTTTTTTTTGAATACCAACTAAAACAGCATTCCCTAGAAAACATTTTGATTACAGAAATGGAAAAGAGAAGAAAGAAATTCTGATAAATTGATTGAAGTTTTTCATTGTACACTCTTCTTATACCTTATTTACTCTTCCAGTGTACATATTAATACCTAATTTGTACATATTACAGTTTTTTACAATCGCTATGACATTTTTTTTCAATACTTTTAACAATTTTCCTAAACTCTTAACGCAGTTAGCACAACATCTGTCAGTATACGCTATACAATTAACGCATTTCTTGTTTCTTTGACACAAAATGCATGCAGTTAACACAAATTTAAAATGCTTGAACTTCTTTTACACACAAGCTCAACCAAGACCAAAACAATGGATTTTTACTGCCAAATTTACAAATGCTTTTACACTATATGTCAGAACAGATAACATCATTTTCTAAACCTAACTTATAGGCTAAAGTCAAAGTGAACAGCTGTTCATATTGTGAGTTTGAAACACAAATATATCCCGTTTTGATTGCAAATATATAATGTTATGCAAATATGCAAATACATAAATTACAGCTGATTCCCATCTAGGAAACATTCAGGTGTTGAGGTTCTTTCAATCACATGACCATACAGTATAAAGTAAAAAGGACCTCTTTGGGCTGATCTTGTGTGGAAAAGTGCACTCCTGCATAAATGTGAGATTTTAGAAGACCTGCATGAAAGACTGGTGCCAGAGTTAGAAAGGGGACGGGTGGGAAACCACTTGTCAACATATGTGATCACATGGAACAATGTGGCATTCCACCATTCCTGTGCAGTCACAGACTGGTTTGACATCATTGATTCGAGAATGATGTCCATTTTCCTTGCCCCTTACTCCACTTTCCTCAACCTCATTGAGGAGTTTTTCTCAACCTGGAGATGGAAGGTTTTTGACCAAATGTCCCTCCTGGATGCAATGGATGCTGCATGCCAAAACATCACAGCTGAACACTGCCAGGGGTAGATAAGGCATACCAAAAGATACCTTGCCAGAGAAGAAGATATCAGGTGTGATATGGATGAGAACATGTGGCCGAATGCAGAAGACCAGGCAGATTAGAAGATTACTTTTTTTTTTATTATTATGTGGCTTTTTCGGTTTGTATATTTTGTACTTTCATATAATAAATGGCACCTGTATTGCATAGTTTTGTTATCTTGCAGTAATGTCCTGTTGCAAATAAACCCTGTCTTCCTTTTTTCATAAACCTTACATTCTATAAAGCTTTGACCCTGAGATGGGTCATTCATTTTTTGTATTGAATTTTTGTAGCAAAAGAACCTTTACTACAATTGTATTTTGAAAATTAGTGTTGGAGTTTAGTTTACAATGTGTGATATGGGGCATGAAATTAACCGTTTTGCCAATTGTGTGTTGTAGGTGTGTTGGTGCGTTAAGAGTTTAGGAAATTGTTAGAAGCATTGAAAAAATTGTCATAGCGATTGTAAAAAACTGCAAACCGCTCATTCTATAAAGCTACTCTGAGATAGATCATTGAATTTTTGTATTGAATTTCTGCAGCAAAATAAACAAAATACATGCACTTACTAAACCCAAAAAGAAAAAAGAAACTGTAGTGTAAAACACAATCTATGATCAATGCAATATATACTGTCTATTGTATAAGGTCAGACCTGACACCTAAAAGAATGCAGTTTCTGTAATTCCATTTGATGTTAGTGTTTTTATGATATTGTGCTATTATTGACTAAATGTTCCTGTTGGAAGAGAACATGTGTTAGTGTTTTGGAATAATAATTTGATTTTGAGACATGTTTGCAGTGTTTTGGTAGACGTAGTGTATTGTGTTAGTGTATTTTTGTAATTTGAAAATTAGTGTTGGAGTTTAGTTTGCAATGAGTGATTTTGAGCATGAAATTAACTGTTTTGTCAATTGTGTGTTGTAGGTGTGTTGGTGCGTTAAGAGTTTAGGAAATTGTTAGAAGCATTGAAAAAAATGTCATAGCGATCATAAAAAAATGTATTACCTAAATGGTACATATTGGTACCTTTTGAAAGGGTACTGGCCCAGTAACAGCTTTTATACCTTTCTGAGAGTGTAGAAGTCAATGCATAGTACAAAAATGGCAACATTCACTCAAAGTAAAATGAAATAATTTAAAAATCACCAAATTCACTTAATTGTGATATCATAGTAAAAAAAAAGAAAATAAAGAAATACCCTAAAAATATAATTTCAATCTTTTAAATTTTTTCTGATATTTTATCTACTCTTTCAGGAAATTTATATTTGGGGCATGAAAATTGAATACATAGTAAGAATGACCCGGTGGCCTACAGTGATTTCATCGCTGCCAGGATGAATGCACTTTTACTCAGAGAGGGTTGTGCTTTTACGTTAAAAGAGTCTTTAATTCAATGAGCCTGTGTTCACCTTACAGAGGGTTAATGTGGCCTTTTTATTGATCAGAGCACCTGGATAGACACAAAGTCTCTATAGCTCTCTGCATTGATTTTTTGCCCCTGACATGGATTCAGTGACTAAAACAGCTTGCTGAAACACAACCGATCTCTTGGGTTCAAACAGAGGGGACAGAGTTTTTCAAGTACCACAATCCATTAATAACAAAAGGAAGCTAAAAGCAAGCTTCTTTAATTCACTTTGACATATTTACAATGTTCAGGCACACTAGACATATAAGATAATATACAAAATAAGATCCAGGTCTGCCATGAATATGTGTCTACCCTTTTAAGGTGGCTCCAACATTTTTTTTGACTTGAGCCACAATTAAAAATGTGTGCGTGGGTTTGCATTATATATCAAAATATCAAAACAAGTGGCATTTAGTTTAAAGAAATCTAACACAAGCACACTTTCAATCAAAACATTGTGAATTGCTTAGGTTTTACACAATGAAGTTTGTTAGGTTTCAAAATATGAAACAATAAATACTTTTTTAGGGCCACTCCATGTTCATAACTAGACTGCTAGACTGTATTTTTTTTAAAATAAAAAATTGTAAATAAAAACAGAACAAAAACGATTATTGAAGTACATTTCTGCTTCAAAATTTCATGTTACTTGCTGTTTCTTCGTAACAGTTTGTGAAATTTACTAGTAATTTCGGAGCGATTTCTCTCTCTCTCTCTCTCTCTGTAGCTTAACCAGCACGACCAGCCCTAATGTGAAAATGCATACTGGTCTAGGCAACATACACGTGTTTGGTTTTGTGATGGTGTCACACGGCACGTTTCAGCACAGTCAATCGCTCTCTTTAAACAGTGTGCTCAACATCCCTACAGGCGAATTTATGAGCTTTCCCGGGAAAAGCTCTCTCGGCCAGGCAATAAATTCAGGGCTGCATCCATTCAGAGGTCTGAGGCATTATCATCAAATTTTCTAAAGGTTGCAATGCTGTCAGAACTCCGTCCGGCCGCATCCAGATTTACAGGCGGCTCTGGAAATAACTGGCTTTTCGAACGCACATTACTCACACACAGCCACTTCACTTTCACACTCGCTCGTTTTTATTATTATTTGAATTTGACTACTTATGAACAAAAGAAGAAAGAGAACAAGCAATTTGCCTTTCGTTGCGTTTTGTGCCTAGAACTATACAAAACGTCTATAATTACCCAGCTCTGACTGTATTTATGAGGGAAAGATGAAGTCTTAACACTGGTGCGGAGAGGAGCTGGCGTGCTCTGTGACAATGCTTTAATTTCACAGTAAAGGGCTATAATTACACAACCGTTCTCTCTTTTTCGCTCCCTATTTCTCTTTTTCCCTCCCGTTCTCTTTCTTCGCGTGCCGCTGTCCCCTCATTGGTTCCGTCGGTGCTCTTATCGGCCTTGCTGTCAGAGTGAGGGATATTAGCGCTTTAAAACAGCATCATTAGCTGATGAGCAATTAAATTAGTCTGTCGCCTCTATTTAAGGGAAGAAGCAAGAAATGCGTCTTAATCTCCCCTTCCCATCCCTGTGAAGTAGCCTTTGTATTAAAATTTTGCAATGAAAGGCAACGACTGTCGTATTGAACTCTTTAAGCCGGTGGGGCGGCGTGTTATTTGAGTGGAGCAGAGCTGAATATATCTGGCTCTCGGTCCATCTCAATTATAACCCCGTTCATTAGCCCAGGTGCCATGCCACTGCCTCCTGCTCCCACAAATCAAAGTGAGGTTAGCGAGTGAGCTCGGCACTTGGGCCAACTACAGTGGGAGAAACGCAGATAACTTTTCCTCAAGGCTTACAAGGTGATCATTGTACTGAAATCCCTCATGTGTCTTTTTGTTCTTCCTCTACACTTGTCTGCAATTAATTCATCGTCAACATTTCCATTCAAACTTATTTTGGAGATCATTTCAGTACTTGGTGTACTAGGCACTATAGGATTATTTGTTATTTTATTTTATTTTTTAACTTTACGCTTTATTGTCTACTCAGTTTGCCATATAATTGAGTTTTGTTTTTGCCACTTGAATAAAAAATACACAAACATTTTTTTTCAGTGCCAGTGCGAAAGATAAGTTTCCATTTCATGTCCAATTGAATGAAAAATGAAGTGTTAAGTAAGCAAAGTTTAAAAATGCATAGTCCACTTAAGGTTGAAGTGATAGACACAGATAGACATAAGCAAAATTTATAATGCTAAAGCAAATTATTCAAATGAATGAATGAATAAACAAACAAATAGATAAAACGCAAGAACGAATTAACGAACTGCAAAAGTTAGTGTCATTAGGATGTCGAGTGCTTTTAAGAAAATTTGGTTCAGATTTAAGACCTCCCAGTGATGCTATTATTATAATATTTGCATAGTGAATTATGATCAGGCTTTATCACACAATGCATTGCAAGTTCTGGCATTTCTTTTAAGAAATGCACATCTAGCCAGTAGTATAAAGCTTTCAAGGAATAGCTCAAAGCCTTCAAGAAAAATGTTAAAATCATGGTTAAAGCTTAAATCATCTTAAAAGTCAAAGTCATAGAATTGTGTATGTTTATTTTTTTTTTCTAGTTATTCTCAGTGCACATTTTATGGCAATTGCTTTTTTCAAGTAGTATCACTATGATAAAAAAAAGCCCAGCAATACAGTAATCAAAAATGACTGTAAAAGATAAATCATGTGAATTCACTGGTCAAAGGCTGTGGGAACCCAGATTAAGCAGCGTGAAAATGGCCTATACGACTTCTGTGCTATATTCCAAGTCTTCTGAAGCCATACGATAGCTTTGTAGGAGGAACAGGCTGAGATTCCAGGGGAGGGATTATCAATGAATAGTGACTGCAGCAGGTAGGACCACAGCACTATTTCTGTGTGATTTTTAGCCCACACATGCTCAGAGATGAGGAGTGCGAGAAATGGCCTGGGCAGAGTCTTTGCTTTATGGTTAACTTGATTAATGGCTGCACTAGTCCCTAGTTAAAGCCATAATTATAGCCCGGCAATTGGATTTCAGACTGTCCTCTCTGCAGAGAGAGAAAGGGCAACAGGAGAGAGGGGAATATGTGGAGCTGTTGTTGTCCCTATTAAGCTGCAACAACACACAGGAGGCATGCAGCCTCACAGGCAAACACTGCACATGCTAACGCCTCAGGACAGAAACAGACAGAAAGAGGGAAATTAAAAAGGAAAGAGAGAAGGGCAAGTTAAGAACGAGGAGCAATACATGAGGAAAACGTAAGGAAAACCGGGGTTAGTTTTCACACTCCAGTGAATATTTCACAAGGTAGATTTTTGTTTGTAAGTCAGTTTCTGCACAGGCAAATAACCTGAAGTCTTGCCTATCAAAAAAAAAAAAAACCCATGTAATATAATATAATAATTATCATCATCATCATTTTATTACAAAATATACTCTCTGACAACTGAACATCACTGTTGATTTTTAATACATAGTTTTATTGTATATGTTTTACCACACAAAATTCAATCAATAAAACAGTAAAAATGTATATATTACATGTATATATTGTATTACATAATTACATTTTTACTGTTTGATTTATTATTTTACTATTTAAGCCTACAATAAAAGCATAATTTAAAGCACATGTGACAACGTATATGCTTCAAAACCGTTCCTGAGATAACACTTGGGTAGATAATACAACCCTGTCTGACAACTAAACCCAGTCACTGCTTTAATTAGGAGCATAACGCTCCGCAGAGGACGAGTTACGAGTGGCTTGTGTCTCACAGGGGAGTAATGAGGACGTCTTCATTGGTTTTAAAATAAGTTAATTTGGCCCGCACAGGTCAGCGAGTGTGACCGGCTCCTCAGAGGGCGATTTCACCTTGCCCCATGGCCCTTTTCGCAGTCATTATTTTCAGCTACACGAGAAATTGGCCACCGGCTAATCAACATTCAGCTCTTCCAAGTGTGTTATTACACACAGCAATTGATGGATGGTACAATTACACCCAATGTCACTTAGCTAAATGGCTATGTAATTCTAATGAGTTCTTATTTAAACAGCCACTAGTTATTGTGTGAAAGTGTAAGACAGGGAGGGGGCCGGTAAACAGACCGGACGACGCGCACAGCCATTCGTTTACTAAACTGATTACTGCGAGGCTACGTCGCACCATAGTTTAAGCAGAATAAATGACATTTTAATCTCTCTAATGAACATCTCTTAAAGGCAGGTTAGTCCTTGCTTAAAAAACAGACCCTTTCGCTCACGTTCCCTCGCTGTGATTTGTTTCCTCTGCCTCAAAACAAGGTCAGAGGAACAAATGCTGACCAATCATAATTAAAGTCAAGCTGCACAAAGACCATCGTGCTCAAGGACCCCTGCTCTAATATAAACAGACGAGTGCACTGGCTGTGGCCTAGCTAGACTGGCGTAAAACAAGATGGATTCCCAGCCGTCCCGGCGTCTGCCGTCTCTTGCTGTCACACGCAGATACACACACCCACTCGCACGCACCTGTCTGACTGTCACCCTCTCTGCAGAGAGCCGGTCTGGTGTGGACACGCCGCTCAGGCAGTCCTATCATGCGTCAGAGTGTGTCGCATCTGTTCAGCCCTCTTTCTGCAGGTATTAGTCTTCATTTCCATTGTTTACCCATTCTGTCCTTCCTCTGAAACTCCGTCCTCATGGCCTCCTTTCCTCAGCCAGCTCTTTTGTCTTGACTGCTATAAAACCAGTAAAACCTCCAGCAGAGGATATTCTTAAGCTCAAGCACAGAATTGTTTTTTTTTTTTTTTTCTGTTCTCTTTGGCACCTGAAAACAATTTGTTCTCAGAGATTATTAGTTTTAATTATTATTAAATAAATCATTATTAGTTAAAAAAAACAACAACTTACAAGTCAACATTAAACTTTGGTCTTATTTAGATTTTTAAAACATGTTTATGGTCCTGCTGTACATGATTCATCTGTGCATGTTGGAAGTCATTCATGAAAATGTAAAACCTCTGAAATTACCTTCATTTTTAATTGAAACATTTGCATCTTAAGAGTGAACCTAACATTCACCCTTCATGGCTCGACTCTAAGCTTCCTCAAATGTAGGTTTCAGTGTCTAGTAAGATTCAATCGCCTCACAGAACCACAGTTTGTGAGGCCTGATTAGAAGTGTTTGACATTATCAATGCTTCTGATCTGATCTAATCTAATCTAATCTAATCTATAACACAACACAACACAACACAATGTAATGTAATGTAATGTAATACTTGTTAAATGTTAAAACTGATTGAGCATAATAATTAAACCATATGATCGATGCAGATAATATAATATATTATATGTGACCCTGGACCACAAAACCAGTCATAAGGGTCTTTTTTTAAAATCTGAATAAATAAGCTTTCCATTGATGTATGGTTTGTTAGGATAGGACAATATTTGGGCCGAGATACAAGTATTTGAAAATCTGGGGTGCAAAAAAATCAAAATATTGAGAAAATTGCCTTTAAAGTTGTCCAAATGAAGTTCTTAGCAATGCATATTACTAATCAAAAATTAAGTTTTGATATATTTACAGTAGGAAATGTACAAAATATCTTCATGGAACATGATCTTTACTTAATATCCTAATGATTTTTGGCATAAAAGAAAAATCAATAATTTTTCTTTTATTTCTTTTCCATTACAAACATTATCAATGGATAACACTTACCTCATTGAACACAGAGCAGCAGACTTTCATAGTCAGAAAAAAAAGAGCAGAGATAAAAACACTGGATTTTTGTCACACAGCTTAGATAAAGAGTCTCCTGTGCGCTCACTGTTACTCTTTCTTTCTTTCTTCCTTTCTTTCTTTCTCTTTCTTTCTTTCTTTCTTTCTTTCTTTCTTCCGTGTGTGTGTGTGTGTGTTATTATGTGGCCATATGTGGTACACATTTGGTTTCATGTCCTTTAGTTAAAGACATTACGGTAATAATCAGACAAGCAAATTGCCTCTGCAAACCAATATTCCATCTGTGGAATTTGCCACAGTGTTTTCTAGAAAAACATAAAGTTCAATGAAACTACAGATTTGATGAACAGACCACAGGGAACTTGTCAGATACTGGGGATTTGTTTAGATGAAGGAATTTTATTTTTTTAAATTAATATAGAAAACAGATGTTTTAAACTGTAATAATATTTCACATTACTGTTTTTACCTTATTTGCAAAGTTAAAGTTAAAAAGAAAAGCAAAAAAATGCAAAGTTAACAATAATTAATGCATTAACTAACATTAACAATGAGCAATACACGTGTTACAGTATTTATTCATCTTTGTTAACGTTAATTAATAAAAGTACAAATGTTTGTCGTTAGTTCATTTCTGCTCAGGTCCTTTAATTAATATTAACAGACACAACTTTGGATTTTAATAATGTATTAGTAAATGATGAAATTAACATTAACTGAGATTACTAAATGCTTTACAAGTATTTTTCATTGTTAGTTTATTTTAACTAACGTAGTTAACTAACGTTTACAAATGGAACCTTATTGTAAAGTGTTACCAAAAACCCTACCCCAAACTTTTGAAATATAATATAACAATAAATATAATATAATATAATATAATAATATACTTGGTTTATTTTTATGTGAACATTCTTGGAAAAAACAAAAAAGATATTTGACTTAAACTTGGACAGAAGCAATGTTGAAACAGACTGCAGATTCCGTCTGGACATGATTATGAGTTGCTTCCCCAACAGCGCTCCAGAGAAGCCACTAAAAGCCGTCTCATATTGTGAATGAGCTCCTTTAAACGAGGAGTGTGTGGATGGTGGGATATCTCCACTTAATTCCAGATGGCTTTGTTATCAGGAAGCAGCAGTTAATAAAGTATGTTCAGCCATTGTAGGCACGGTGAGCCTGACACGACCCATACTGAGAGCCTGGAGTGAGTGCTGCTTTTGTGTAAATTGATTTCATTTAGCATGTGAGCGTGGCCTAGTCCCAGATTCACCTTCTCGTCATGGAGAACAGAGGAAGATAGGACAACGAGACGGCTAGTGTAAGTGCGGCCCCAGACAGACTATTGTGACTCCCTTGCTGCTTTTCCTCTCATGCTTTTTATTCAATGACTGGTGTTCTGTTGAGATAAGAAACCAAGACTTCTCCTCTTCTTTATCTCGTTTCTCTCTCTTTCTCTTTGACCCTCTTTATCTGTCTGCTTCTGCTTTCCCTGGGATTGAAAAGTGTATATGAGAGACTCGGAGTGCTTGTCAGGTTGTGCGCTCTGCTGTGGTGGGTGTAAGACATCTCAGTTAACACGGAGGAAGTTCCCGGCACACAGAGGAGCTTGTCACCTTCAGAACATGCCTCCACTCTGTTGAAAGTCACCTTCCTGTCTGCACACGAGGAGAGACCGGGGCTAGTTGTCACACTTTTTACTCCAGTGAATATTTCTCAGTAAAGACATATACACTACCATTCAAAAGTTTGGGGTCTGTAAGATGTTTCAATGTTTTTGAATGTTTGTCTCTTATTTTCAGGATTCTTTGATGAAATAAAAGTTGTAAGGGACAACATTTATAAAAAAGAAAATTGTTGCAATACTTTTATCACACTATATAGGGTAAGTTGTCACAATGGAACAACCTGGAATGGAATTATAAATGTTCAATTGTGAAACACAGAACAACTCATAAAACAACAAAAAAATGTAAAAAGTAACAAAATATAAACATAGTAAATTGTATAAAATTACATATAAACATGGCTAATTGCCATGACAAAAAAATAAATAAATAAATAACTTTACTAAGGACACAGTTTAAACTTTCAGTTAAAATGTATCTTAAAGGTGCAATAGGTGATTGTCTTCAGAAACATTTTTTGTTATGCTGGTTGAAAGTCTCTTCACAACCCGATAGCAATCATTAAGTTAAGTGGTCTAAATGTATTTATCTGTATTTATATATTCTTTGGAAGGCGTAGGACCAAGAAATGTTCGTCCAACCAAAACGCTCGGTCCGAGCATTTTAATTGGCTTTCCTACCTGCCTGTCAACATATGTATCTGCATACCTCTGCGCACCCTGTTCGCGCAGACAGGATACATCGGAACCGCTGATGTAGCCTATTGTAGTAATCTTGTCTCTGGAATTCTGGTCTGTGAGCATAAATGCGTTCAGGGGGCGTGGCTTTGGACGGCGTTTGCAGAGAGGGTGGGGCGTTCTCTTTCAGTTCTATCAGGCTAAAGTTATAATTTTCCAAGATCTCCTACTGCACCTTTAATTATATAGATGCAACTTTATGATGTTTAATTAAAATAATTTTAAATTAAAAATCACACAATTCTTCAAACTGAAAACAATTTTGAACTACTTGTGATATTTACTACAGAAAACCCACTGAATGCTCATGCTATGGTTATATGCAGAAAAAGGTTTAAAAACATCCTGGAGGAATTTTTATGGAAAAACAAGTTTGAACGAAATATTTTGCAAGCCTTGCTCATACATTACAAATAAATAAATAAATAAAATAAAATAAAAAATACAATAAAAATTCCATGTACAACAACAACAATCTAGATCCATAACAAGCCTCAAGAATAGTTCCACCTGGACTGCACATCAATAAATGAATCATAACTTTGAGTAACGTTTATTGTGGCTAACTGCTTGAAAAGAGCAGCATGATTGTAAGTGAACTACTTTATGTGTTTGAAAGTAGCTTGCTCGACAGTGGAATGATGGATCTGACTGTAATGAAGGTGTCCATCAGGGCTTGTAGCATCATCAGTGTGCACTGTGAGGGGAGGATGTGCCCTGACTAGAGCTCATACATCTTCCTTCCATACACTCAGAGTCAGGACAGAACTTCTAAATTGCATTTTTTAAATTATTAAAATTAACCACAACCTAATAAATCAATAACTATATACTTCAATATTTAGGATTCCCACACATTTCCATAAATCTTCCAGCTGTGTTTACTAGGATAAAGATTGTTAAAAATAATTTTACAGACACTGCTGTCCATTTTGTTTGACAGGTACAAAACCTTTTACTTAATAAACTTACAGTAATAGATTTACTATTACTATTATTACTATATACTGTACATACAACCATCAATTAGTATGGAAGCACGTTTCCACCTCAGAATAAAACAACAGATAAGTGTGAAAAATAATGTCAGATTAATCAAATTATGATATAAATCATAATTCTAAAAAAATAAAGTTACAATTGTAAAATACAGAGTTGCACTGTCACTGTGACATACTCTACAATTCAAAAGTTTGGGGTCAGTATTTTTTTATACTTTTAGAAATTTAAATTTTATAAATTGATACTTTTATTAATCAAAGATGCATTACATTGATCAAAGTGACAGTAAAGATATTTATAATGTTACATTATAAATATCCATTTCAAATAATGTTCTATAATAATGTTCTATTTAAAAAAAATTTTTTTTGACCCTTACAACTTTTATTTCATCAAAGAATCCTGAAAAATTGTATCATGGTTTCCACAAAATATTAAGCAGCACAAGTGTTTTCAAAATTGATAATAAGAAATGTTTCTTAAGCACCAAATCAGCACATTAAACGATTTCTAAAGGATCATGTGACACTGAAGACTGGAGTAAAGGCTGCTGAAAATTCAGCTTTGTCATCACAGAAATAAATTATATTTAAAAATGCATTAAAATAGAAAACGGTTATTTTAAAATGTAATATTATTTCACAATGTAAAAATAAGTTAGCTACAGTAGAAATATTTGCATCAAACCTCTAGACATAATATGAACATTCACATATATCTTTAGGAAATATGCATGAAGGGATGAAGGAAGAGGTAAATAATCTTGTTTAACTTTCTTTTTAAACTTGTTAAACCTTCTGCTGACAAACACTGACTGGTCCCAAACACATACAAACCAAACAAAATGCTATAATGCTTGCCTGTTACTCTTCCCCTTGTCTCACTGTATGTCTCTTCTTTCAACTCAAACACCTGCTCTTTCTTCCTCACTACTGTCTCCTGAGGTGTTGTTGCTCTGCCAGAGCTGGACGACACTCATCATTACGGTAAGTGAGACATCCCTGACTGCAGCAACTGCAGCGTGTGCCGAGCCTTTGTGAATGTGAACCTGTGCTGACATTCGCCGTAGGCAGAAAAGTGAGGAGATGCTCGAGCGGTCCATGAGCTGAGAAAGAGGTCTCTCTCTTCCTCTTTTTATACATGCATGTGTGGGAGTGTTTATATTTCTTCCAAAACTCCATTAAACTGTGCGTGCATAAACATGAATAGGAAGGACCCAGATTTTACAACAGGCTTCAAGTGGCAATGCAACATGGTTCCAAGTTTGCTTATTGTACAAAAGTAAAAAAATAAAAAAATAAATAAAAAATACATATTGACATTTTAAAAGTAACAACAATAATAATTACACAAATAACATTATTATTATTATTATTATTATTACTACTACTATTACTATTATTCAAAAATTGTTTATACAAAAGTAAACAAACATCTTTAAACTAACATTTTAATAATACATGTAATACAATTTTTTATCTTTATTATTATTATTATTATTTTTTTTTTACTTTATTTATTGTATTATTAATATTAAATATTATATTAAATCTCCATCATCCCACTGTTGAGTATATTTTTGTTTACTTTGGTATAATGAAGAGATTTAGTATAATGTTTAGTGTCCACTAATAATAATAATAATAATAATAATAATAATACATTGCATTTAATAATTCATTGTTTTATTATACCTGACAGTCAATATATGATTTTCTGTGAAAATGATTTTTCTTTCACATGCTCTAATTGCACTAATATTTTACACGTTATTCCCAAAGCATATGAAATTCTCCTCCTCTCCCATGCTCCTTCTCTTTCCTCCCCTTTTAAGCCTGTCTTCGTGTCATATAAATGTGATGGAAATGAACTTGAGCGTTTGCTAATTGCAATTGTCAATCCCATCTAGGCAGAGCTGAAAGACATGGGCTCCCAAACACTTCATCAGTCTTCATTACAATTGAAGGGCGCTGTGAAAACGTCTCTCCGATCACAGCTGAGCTAACGTAGCACGTGTGATACACTTGGCCCTGAAAAAACTACAGACATTACCATTACTGTACTTTATTATGCAATTTTCGGAATTTAGAAACACTATTGGAACTGACTTTTACTCAATTATGTTTCTAATGCAAAAATGACACTTTTTCCTATATAAAATTTTATTTAGACGTTCAAAGTACAATCAGTATTTACATTACTCTGTGTCCAATTTACTGATCCTAATTTTGACTTTACTTTTACTAAAATAGAAAATCCATTTTGTCATAAAATATAGGCTATGGTTATTCGTCCTTGTGTAAAGACATCTCATCAGCCACACCAGTCTTTTATTTAAAGCAATATATATCCATTGCTGAAGATGACAACTATACACAAATATCAATCAACGCTAATCAGATACTTTCTTATGAGGCTCTATTACTATGTTGGCAGTAGACTGTAGTTTACTATAGGTTATTGAAAAAAAGCCAGTGAATCATCCATTACCAAAAAAAACTTATTTATTTTGAAATAATTTATTTTATTTTCAATCCCTTACTCTTAGCTTAAGACTTCTCTCTATGCCTTAGTAAAAGTTTGTCTCAGCAGCTTTGTCAATAGGTTTTAAGAGAAAACTCTTAGCTAAAAAGACGTGCTGATATCGCGTTTGGTCTCGTTCTGTATCGCGTATCTTGTCAGTGTCTGCACTTGCTTGGCCATTTGTTGCGGAGAAAATAAGGAAAGTGTGTTCAAGCGCCAGCAGAAAACAGTGTAAAGAAATAGTCTTTGAGAGAATCAGTCTTTATCAGCGGAAGTTAATAGCAGATCGTAAGTGTATTTACTTGTCTCATTAGTGTTTAGTGCAGTTGTCGTTGCTTTATGTGTAAGTAAGTTGTTGTTTTTTAGCATGTGTGTATGGCAGTGTTATTTTTTAGGATTACTGATAAACTACTGTCATTTGATTTGTATTATTTGTATTTGTTATTTATTTTAATTTTAGTTACATTATGTCTGAATTTATTATGTCTGTATAGGTCTTTTATTAAGTTTTTAGTTTTATTTAATTTGAGTTATTTTAATGACAGTATAGAAGGATACATCATAAAAAAACAGTAAACCACAGGGAACTGTCCAGATTAATCTCTCTCATAAACCTTCCAACCACCCAAATATTCCCTCAAAATAACTCAAATTTTGAAGAGAAAAAAAAATTAAGAAAAATAAATAAGAATAAAATGTAAATGACTAAATGAATAAAATAATAATAATACACTTTAAATTCCTTCTTTTATTAGTTGAAAGTTATGGATCATTACCAGTTGGAGGTGAACAAGGTAAACCTTTAATGTAATTTAAGAAGGGATCCCAAGTCTTGTAAAAGGATTTAAGTGAACCAGAGAGTGAACATCTCAATTTCTCAAGCCTAACACGATAGAAAATGTCCTGTATCCACCTGTCGTGAGTTGGAGTGGGAGTATGCTTAAACTTGAGTAGAATAGATCGTCTGATTGCTTCTGTTATAAAAACAAATAAGTCGCTTTGGATAAAAGTGTCTAATAAATGACTAAATAAATAAATACTTTGTATTCTCTTGAAGTTTATGAAAGTAAATTGTAGTTCATCTTCATAAGAATGAGTTACATATTCTCAGGGTTAAATAGAGAATTTACAACCCACACAACAACGGCTGCTTAGACAGTATTTGCCAGGAAAGTCATCCTAAATGTTCTCTATTCCAAGGTACGTTTTATTTGAATCAATATTTAGAGTCAGCAAACAAATAAGAAAGTTTATATGAAGTGGAGGTGAATGTTTCTAACAGTAGCAACCTTCGGCCCATCCGTGCTCAGAGACGCCTCAGGCTGTGAAAAACATTGGAGGACACAGAGTTTCTTTCCCGCTGCGATTGTTTTATTTAGAATTTACTTATATAAGACTTAAAACAATAGCAAATCACCCAGAATTGTATGGTCTTTTATGGTAATTCTTGAGCAGCAAATCAGCATATTAGAATGATTTCTGAAGGATCATGTGATGTTGCAAACTGGAGTAAAAGTCTGAAAATGTAGCTTTACCATCACAGGAATAAATTACATTTTAAAATAGGTTAAAATAGATAACAAATAGATATGTAATCTATATTAAAAACAGATCTTTTTTAAATTCACAACATTTCTGTTTTTTACTGGATTTTTTATCAATTATCCCAAACGTCTGAGTGCTAGAGTATATATAAAGTATATATATATATGTGTGTGTGTGTGTGTCTGTGTGTAGAATATGTATATATATATATATACGGTTCTGGTCCATGTCAGGGCTCCATGGCAACACCGTATCTAGTAATATTTCCAATCAGAGCTCTGGGCACTCTGCACTATCTAATCTTCAGCCTAATGACATGCTGCCTTGTGGAAATATTTACGCTTTCCTCTTGGAAATGATAACCGCTTATTAACTCTATATCGGCTCATTAAATCCTGAACTAAGCATATAATGCATTATATGCGATGGAGGGCCGAAAGACGGCCTAATCAAAGATGGTGGATCATTGCAAGAGGGTGTCAGTAGCTGGATTTCCATCCAAATGTTTAGCATTTTTTTTAAATATATTTGGGAAAATTCTACAAAAGAGAATGCAAAACATTGCACATTATATAGAAGCATCATGTTCTTTTTTTTTTTCCTAAAAAAAAGAGCCGAAAGGTGCCCAAATGGTGAAAATACTGCATCTGTTTTGCAAAAAGAAAAATATTTCCATCAACTTAGCCTAGTGCATAAACCTTATGCAAATTGTGAGAGATTATACGAATATCCAGTGTTTATATTCAGGTTTTCTTTAGCACAAATTGAAAATGTGCATAAATGGCATGGAAACCCAGCAACTGTCCAAATGAACTGAACGACCATACAAAACATCCAGCTCTGGGATGCGATGTAACCTTTGCCTTTAAAAGAGAAATGTGGAAATTTTAAGAATGCAGAATTACAGTTATTCATCACTTGGAGGGTCTAATTCATCAGCCCTGAAGGCACGAGAAGATGAACTCTGTTTACCACTAAAGCTATTCTGGCTGTTTTGGAAGTGGCCATCAATCTCCAGCTATCTTTAAAAAGGAAAGCATCAGTTTCAATCACCCAAGAGACGCTAGTCAACTACTGAAAAGATTTCTCTTCTCCTCGTTCTTGTCTCTTCAAGGTGAAGTTTTCCCCAACTGAAGAGAAGACCCTGGGGAAGCGTGATATTAATGTTTTAAAATATTAAAAATCCTAACAAAAAATACACATGTGACTCCACCCTTTGCCCCTGCTGTTGTTCTCAATTAACAAGTTCAATTAACCTGTGCAACTGGGTGCCTCTAGATACATCGAGACCTCATTGGCCTACAAAGATGGCAGTCTAAATGAAAGCATCTTCCTAGGAGTGATTTTCATGGCACACATGATCCCCCTACGGTGCGGTGAAATAAATATGAACCGGATTTGTTCTTAGATTGATTTCTAAGCACATAATGTGTTCTTCTCCTTAGCCATTACCCCATTGACTCTGAGCAATAATATTACTCAGTTTATCAACACTTTTACTTTTGATACCAGCAATCGTATTAGCCAATTACCTCAGTGGGAGGCCAATATTTGCCCTGCACAGTTGAACAGTCTTACTGACCTGCAGGGTGACATTGTGTGTTTTCAACTCATCTAAAACAGATTCCAGAACAATTAGTAATACAGAACCAAACACTCAGGGAAAACTGATGGACCTGCAGGGCTGGTATCAGGCAGGACAACTGGAAATGCTGTCCTGGACCATGTGATGAGGGGAGTCCACTACGGTCCTCTTTAATATAGCCTATTCATTTCTATTACTCAGCCTCTTGTAACTACATGCTTTTTTTAGTCTAAATATAAAGTTCATTGTGACCACATTTCTTAAACTGTAAAGCTGACAAAACAGTCAAAAATAGCCATAAAATTAGTCCATATTGTTGTGATATACTTAAAATCTACTGAAGTCACAGATTAGCTTTGTGAAGGGACATTTAAGCATGAACCAATGAATCATTGCGAACCCAACAAGTCCAATTAGTTTTTGTTTTTGTGAACCATATACATTGATTCATTGAAAAGATTTGACTCAAATGATCCATTCACTTATGAACTTAATTTATGATGTATTATTTTTATTTTTTTAAGTGAAAAGTTCAAAACAATGTTCAGTTCATGAGCGAATCATTCTTTTGAATATGTCACTGAATTGACTAAACCAGTTTACAAAACTGATATGAACGATTTGATCACTGAAGTAGAATTGTCTGATCTTTTGAGTCAATTCTTTTCAATGAATTGGTTTATGCAGTTCACAAAACTAATATGAATGACTTGTTCACTGAAGTAGCGATGTGAACCGGATCAACCGATTTATTGAAAAGATTTGGCTCAAAAGAACTTCAGTGAACAAATCATTCAGAGTGTTTTTTATGGACTGAATCAACCAAAAAGATACGATTAAAAGTAACAATATGTTCATGAATATAACATCACTACTTTAGTGAACAAATCATTTTGATCCGGTTCACAAATTGTACTGAACCAGATCTCAGTAACTCTATGGTTAAACGTCTCCTTTAATAATCGAACAATATCTTATGACTTTAATGCAATAAATATAAGCAGTTAAATTAGTATAACTTGAACATATTGAGTTACGTTTATTCTAAACTGCCAAAACCAGCCTATTTTGAGCTATACACATCTCAGCTACAACACACCCAATGAGGGTCTCCTTTATTCCCATTCGATCAAATTAAATCAATTGAAATATTTTTTTATCACTAGTGGCATTTCAGTCACAACAAACCACCTTCTAATCTTTTAAGTGAACAAATCATTCTCATTCCAAGCACTTTAAAACTTACAGAAATCTCTCCCTTTGAATTGCAGGATTGCTTTGGTTGCTTTTATTTGACTTCAAATACTAACTACAGCATGAACAAATAGCATAGAAATGCAGACTGTGAAGAAGCATATCATTGGTTGGACCTACTGAACAGATATGCCCAATGTTTGATGTTGGACCTACTGAACTTAGTGTTTTGAATTTGAATGGACAGAGGCATACTAGTATATTATTCTACACAACACTAGCATACTACTTTTACTAGTTCTGCCATATGCTTTTCTGAATGCAGCCTAAAGGCCCCAATATACTTCTGGTGTGACATCATTTAGAACAAAATCAGGCCAAAATGAAGTTCGTTCTGAGTTTGTTTCGGGAGTCTGAAACAGCTTGATAAAGCAAACTTTGTCAAAAATTGTTTCTAATTGAAACACTGACACAGTTTTTTATGATTAATACGGCAAAGCTGCTTGTTTTAAAACAATCTATTGTATGAAGTGCTACATACATAAACTATTTAAAAAAAAAGAAAAAAAAAAAGACTTGACTAGAGTGCCAAATTGCAAAACTGGTGCAAAGGTGTGGTCACATTTACCATTACTCTATGAAATTTCGCAGTTGAATTACATTCAATAATTTCAATAGGAATCCATGTGATTGGGAGTTTTGTGTGAGGGTAAAAAAGTTCCCCATGCAAATTTTTCTCATGTTCAAGTTGGCCATGTGAATTTGCTGCTCTGACATATAGAAAGCTGTTTGGTTTGAAAGTGACTTCTGTGTGAGCGGTGCCTCATCACTACACTATTGACAATGGAAAATGGACCACTTTTTGTGACCGCACCTTAAGTGAAGAATGAAAATAAGAACTTTGCTGCGAGTATATTGAGGCCTTTAGTGGAGTAAATGAGACATCTTATTTGGAGAATGAACTAAACTAACTGGGACAGGTCATTTGCGAAGGAAATGAATAAACAAGCTATCTCATTTGTGAACAAGGATCTACTGGTTGACAGTAAGGGAACACAAACTAGCAGGTTTCATTTACGATGCACACCTAAGTCCAGAAAACCAGTTTTACGCCACGCCAACCTGACTCAGGCAAATAATGTATGGTAACTAATATACTATAAGTGTATATAAGTGTATTTGTCACCTTGAAACTTTGACTTTGATATGGAACATAATATCAAAACACTATGAAAAACAAACAGTACTATACAAAATCCAAGCCATCCTGTAATGACTCGCACAGAGTACTTACCCTAAGAAAGGACAGGTCACGACTGCGATCGATGCTGGTGATCTCGAGGTTCCCCATCACCACCTCGCAGTTCTCGTAGTATTTACGAAGGGTCCGATACTGCTGGTCCAGGTCTGACAGAGTACTCAGTTTATTCTCCGTGCCAGTACATACTGCAAAAAGAAAAAAAATGAAAGAGAGAAATTACATTCTGATGGTGCAAACAACAGATGCAGGAACTGCTTGGCGCTTCAGTCCATCCAGCAATGCAATTCAATCAGGCCTGAAGTCCCAGAAGCCTCTAAGACAGACAAGGAGCCTCCAGTCCCAGACGGACAACTTGACAAGTAATTAAACAGAGCCATTTCTGTTCATGAAACACCTTGCACCAATCAAAGACATTTGCCATCTGTTGCATCAGCTGGCATTGCCTTTGAGCCAAGAGTGTAACCCTCCCTCTCACGCCTCACTGAACCACTGTCACAACATCCACGAGCACATCCACGCCTATCCCATGCCACCCGCTCTGTGGCCAGCAGAAAGACAGACCGAGAGAGAAAGGAGAGTCAGCATATGCATTACAACACTAACTGACAATGCAGCTATGCATCTTCCTTTTATACCTGATATACAGCTACAGCTGTTTGAGTAATGTATGTTATGCTAGTTTCTTAACATGCAGCAACAGAGAACTTATTCATCATGTGCTCATTAACTCTCACAGAATGAGGGGGAGACCCGCTTTATGTAGAATAAATCTACTTTTTCTAGGCCACATCTGCAAGCCTTCATTTTAAAGGAATATTTGATCCACAAATCAAAATTCCGTCATCATTTACCCGCCATCAAACCCATATGACTTTCTTCATTCTGTGGAACGCAATTCATATATACAAATTTCAAAAGTACTATTTATTTCTTTGTTTCTTTAATTTAAACAAATGCATTTTAGGAAAGTAAATATGATCAATTCTGATTTTATATTGTCTTGTATAAAGACCTTAAAGCTCTAACATTTTCATTAGCAATGAAGACAAGCACATAACAACCGTTCAGTCTACCTCAGATTGTTGGTGGGAAAAAAAAACATAATTGTTCCCCTACTAAAAATACACATTTTGAGAAAAATATTAAGATGAGGAGAATCTGAAATAAGTTCAGGTCAGGTGTTACACTTGTGTGTTTTCAATATCCCTTAACATGCATTAGAGCAGGGGTGCCCAAACTTGGTCCTGGAGGGCCGGTGTCCTGCAGAGTTTAGCTCCAACCCCAATTAGACACACCTGAACCAGCTAATCAAGCTCTTATAGGCATACTAGAAACTTACCAGCAGGTGTGTTGAGGCAAGTTGGAGCTAAACTCTGCAGGACACCGGCCCTCCAGGACCGAGTTTGGGCACCCCTGCATTAGAGTGAAGGAGGTATTATGAAGGAAGCTTAGTTGTAATAAACATTTATTGCACCTTCGGGGGCTCCGTTGTGAGATTACAGGTAAATTGTGGGATATAATTTTGTTAGGGGGAGGTTTCATTCTATACCATATCTGACAGCTAACCCACTTTAAAAAAGGCCAACGACATCAAAATCACACGGGAGGCAAAATATACTCACGGATTAAGCCACAAAATATGTTTTTCCACCAACCTGCTTACAGTTCACTCAGCAATGGAAGTAAAATGATGTCAGAATTTTCATTTGTGATCATTTTTGAGCTTTAACTTCCTGATCTTTAGGAGTTATGTGGCACTGTGTGTTTCTGCTATGCTCTTTATACGCACACATTTTATGTAAATAAACCACAGGTAAACATCATGTAGCATCACGGCATACTTGATTGCACACTACTTTGCCATGGGCCACAGTACGATGTTAAAATGAAACATGTCTACTTAAAAACCCCCTCATTTGTCTTTTTCAATAAAAGAGAACATAGTCGTGCTGGAGATGCTGCCCCTCAGCAAACCTCCTCTCTGATGCACACAATGCAAACAACACAAAGCAATAGCATCTTTATTTCCAGTTTATGCCTCTGACTGCAGCTTGATTGAACTGTGTCTTGTATTTATTTATTTATTTATTTATTTTTTGGGATCATTAATGATGGATTGGGGCATGAATCTCAGTTCTGAATTTTATATTATAATCAATGAATGCAAAGATTATCACTCTGTTTCAAAAGTTAGTGAGCTCTACAAAGGCAGCAGATTTCTAAGGAAGCATACTAACTGAAAAATAATCTCATAAGTGATCCATTTTGAGTTTGCCATTAACATGTTACTAAGTTAATGAGATACTGCGATAAGCATAAAACTACATAACACAAAAATAATACATTTTCAATTAACTTGAATTACTTTTATTGACACTAGTAGGTATTTAGTGAACTGTAAGTGTATTTACAACATCTCTCTTCACCCATCATCTTGGATGGATTTTTTTCACGGAGCTCACTGCAGTGCATTGTAGATTAACTTCTCCACAAGGTTTGTGTCTATAATGCCTTAAAATGCTGCCTATGTAGGCAGATCACAAGGATTTGGAACAGAGCGTCTAGTAATGAACAAAAGTCTGAGTTCATATGAGCAACTTTTTGAGTATGTGGGAAAGGTATTATTCACTTTTATATTTTGAACCCCAAAGGTGGCATTATTTCTATCGCAAAGAACAAGCTTGAAAAAGTGGACCTCCACAGTAGGAGAATAAAACATGAACAGCACAAAGCCTTGAATATTTTTCATTTTCATGTATTTTTGCAGACATATGGTGTTTTCAGAACAGATTTAACAACCTCTGCAAAAAAAAAAAAAAAAATCTTTTTTTGAAATATACTTTTTTAAAAGACATGGTTGATGTTGCTTTGCAGCTTCTGTAGTTTTATAAACAAATAAACCAACAAAAAAAATCTAGATTGAAAATGGGTAGCTTTGAAACATTTTTATTTAGTTCTTTATGAATTATTTTTATTATTTTATTATTATTATTTTCCTACTCCAGCATGCTGAAGCATACCTGATTCAATCCCACCACATGTCTAATGCATTTAATCCAAGAAATAAAATGCTCTCTTTCCTTACTCAGTCACAGATACACACACACAACTGTTCATCATCCCCCCATAGTTCTAACTCCTGCCGGCCTTGCATTTGTCAGAGAGGTGTGTGTATATCCGACATGACCGGAATACATAAAGCATTTCCTTATCACTGTGAAAGATGCCTTTAGAGCTGTGTCTGAAAGGTGCAGCCAATGGGAATTTAAATTGCATGATAGTAAGTGCATGTTTACTTAAATCACATGATGGGAAATCTAAAAAAAAAATCATAATACATTTTAAAAAAAAATATTTATTCATTATTTACTCACAGAGAAAACTTCTCAAATGTGTGAGACTTAACCCCGATTAAACCCATAAAACATTTAAAAAAAAAACTGTTTTTGATATCTAGTTTGACAAGGGACCAAAATATTTGTCAGCACACAAACAAAATAGCATTTTTTATATAATTTGAGTTTCATATCACACCCACTAATAAACAACATGGCATAAACAAGACCTAAATTCTCATCAATTCTGACTTCACTCGTGTATATTTATAAATATTCTCATTGGAATTAAACACTTCTCTATTAGTCAATGCATTTCATAAGTATTGTGCAAAATGACTTCATCAATGAAGAACTGGGTTTATTGAACATCAATATAAGCGAGAAAAGAAGTCGGCGTCTCTAAGGCTTATTGGACCCACAGCAATGGCAGAAAAGGTCATGCCAATAGCCGGCAACTCATTGAACTAAATAAAGTTGCAAATGTCACTTCCTGAAGTAAACATCATCAATTCATCGGCTTAAGAGGACGTGAGCTGATTGGAGGATCAGAAGAGCCGATCACTGGAGGGGAATGGTGATTGTGTGATTCATGCAGTCAGGTTTGGTCGCCTGTTAAGAGGGCATCTGGTGAAGGACTAAATGGTAATAATGACAATCATGATTGCATCTCTGCGTGACAGGGCTATGGTCCGGTAACCGTGTCCTCTACTGTCCCAGTCACTAGTCTACGGGTCAGCCCTCTCCATATGGGACTGGCTGATATTAGTATCATAAACACTTTAGCAGGCCGACTCGGCCGACTGAGCACTGGAGCTTTGAACTCACCTGTGAGGTCAGGACACGGTGACATTAACAATTGTCTGAAGGCTTGTGCACCTATAAATAATAGGTTTATTGCTCTCTGAAGCACCCGAAGAGACCATTTATCAAGTAAATGTCTCATGAAATGATCATGAAAATAGTATCAGATTCACTAGAGGGCTCAGATTAAAGTTGAGTTAAACGTTTTAAACTGGTTTTGACAGGATGCCATTAGCTGTCAGCACAATTTTTGTTTTAAAAGCATATTGTGGCAATTCACCTAAAAATGTTCACTCAGAATAATTCATTCAAAAATGACAATTCTATCATTATTTACTCACTCACATGTTGTTCCCATATGATTATCTTTGTGTTTCTTGGTAGAAGAAAAAAAAACTAATTGGCTGCTCGTGCATACAATAAAAGTGAAATATAAACGAATAAATAAACAAATAAAAAAATTATAAAATAAAATAGTCTTTAAATGCTCATAATATATTTTCAAAGCCTTCCGATACACATAAAAAAAAAAAATTAGTCTGTCTCTTACTTAGAGCTATTTTATGATTGCAAATGACTTGGAATAGGTCACAATAGTCAAATGGATCACTTTTATGACTCTTTATGGTGATTTTTTTTTTGCTTTGCTTCAGAAAGGTAAAAAGACAGTCATACAGGATTAGCAACACAAGGGTAAGTAAACAACATAATTGTAAAATTTAAGTGAATTATTTAAAGATGACAATAAAAGTAAAAATACAATTGATACCCTATGGTATTTCTGTATCGATGACATCACAGTGTTCGTGAAAGGGAAGTGGGCTTATTTGGAGAGGGATATTTCATTCTACAGTATACAGTCTGTGCCTCAGACCCTTTGTTCCTGACCACTGGCCTCCTGCGTGTCTGGGAGAAGGACAGTACAGTCTGAAAGCAAACAAGCTCCTTTATCTCTCTTGTTTTCTTTTTTCTAGGTCTCAAAATGTGAAGGCAATGTACTAGAGTTCACCGTGTTCTCAGTCGAATGAGCTGTGCTGATCGTGGTCCACGCCTTATTACCCATAACCCCATATGCCATCTCATTGACACCAGGCAGAGAAAAAGACATACCTCTGGGACAAAAGAATGTATCAGGATGGAAACTTCCACCCTAAAAGGCCTCAGCTTATTCTGACAGGAATTCGAAGGGAATAGGCTTCGGTTTATTGCATTCACAGTGAGAGTGAAACAACTTTGACTAACTGAACTGTTTTGTTTATAGGGCTTCTTTTATATGCTGAATATGTGGTCTTATATTATCAGACATAGAGAAATAGATTTCCATTTACAATAATCCATTATAAGCAACAGCATTTAGTTGAAATACAAAATTTCAAGCTAGATTTACAGTATACAGTTAAATGTTTGATACATACAGTGTAATCGCATAGTGCCATATACAGTGGGTACGGAAAGTATTCAGACGCCCTTAAATTTTTCACTCTTTGTTATATTGCAGCCATTTGCTAAAATCATTTAAGTTAATTTTTTTCCTCATTAATGTACGCATTTTTCAGTTTTTCTTTTTTAATAAATCTGCAAAGATGTCAACAATTCTGTGTTTTTCTGTCAATATGGGGTGCTGTGTGTACATTAATGAGGAAAAAAAATTAACTTAAATGATTTTAGCAAATGGCTGCAATATAACAAAGAGTGAAAAATTTAAGGGGGTCTGAATACTTTCCGTACCCACTGTATATAATATGGCATCTCAACTGCTTGATTTCTTGTATCGTTGCAAAATGTAAACTATATTATTGCCCAGCTTTATTTTCTTGTTTATCACTGTGAAGCTGCTTTGACACAATCTGTATTGTATAAAGTGCTATTGAATTAAAGGTGACTTGACTTGACTTAACCCTATCAACAGAGCAGGACATCTATTCAGCAGTCTCCCTGCATGGGTGACGTGGAGGAAAGCCACAAATCCTGAGGCACAGAGACCGCTTAAACCAAGGACAGGCCTGTATTCCCATCCTCCCATCTCACGGAGGCCCAAATCCTATTTTTGGTGATGTTGATCGAGTCATAAATCCATGTCAATCGCTAATAGCAGGAATATTTATTATCACAGGCCCATCACATGGAGGCCGCAACCAAAGGCATTTAATTTGCTGCTGTATGGTAATTCTCACAGTTTCAGAGCACTAGGTCATTGGCAATTAGAGAGTACAAGAAATGTGCTGACAGTTGGTGGGAACTCAGTTTCAAAAGACTGTCTTTGTGTCTGAGAAGCACTTCTGTTCTGTTTTCAGCGTTGTCTCGGGCTGGTCTATCCGTGCAGACATCAGACGGGTGTGACTGAAACCCTTCCTAATGGCTTTTACAGCACATTTATGGCAGAGGCGCCCCCGTCATCAATTACCCCCCTGCCTGCTTGGAGTGTCGTGGTGTATCCTTCATGCGGGAGGCCGTCTAATCCTTTCACATGGCCTGTTAAATGAATCTTCATCTCATAAGCGAGCAGTCCTCATTAATTACAGCGGCTTGAGCCTCCGGCTCCTCCCCCTCTTCCGTTTCAGTCATTAAAAGGGGGAAGGATTTCTCCGGCTAATTTTTCTCAGGAATAGAATGTACACGAATGCTGAGAGGGAAAGGGACATCTTCCACTGCAAGGGAAAATAAATCTCATGTGTGTGTATGTGTTTGCGTGTGAGTAATGTAGGACTGATAATGAGGAGGAGGAGGCAGGGAATAAATAAATGGCCCGTCGATGCCGATTTGGAGCTTTCAGACCAACTTCTTGGCTTAAAAGAGGTTAGTGGCTCCCTAATTCCAGATCAGCCACTGCACACTGCAGAAAATATCTCAAAGGTAACAAGAAGATTCTGAAATGGATTTCATGCAGAAAAAGTTTTTCCACATGGCCAAGGTGAATATACAAAATCATTATTTTATGCATCAATATAGATAACAGCTGGATTTATATACAAGAAAATGTGAACGTCACACGCAAAACCTTGCTGCCACAATGCTTGGGTGGTTGCCAGCAGGTTGCCATGTGGTTGCCATATGATATATTATTGGGATTAAAAAAATAAGTTCAATTGCTTATAAATATAAGCTTCACAGCATTGAGCATCAATTATGTCAGAAGCTCCACTAATTAGAGCAAAATGTATAAATAAAACAAAACAAAAGACATCAACAAAAACAAAACACACACACACACACAAAACTAAAAACACATAGAAAAAAACAAAGCAAAGCAAAATAAAACAAAATTGTGTACCACTAAGCACCACTAATTTGAAACAAACAAACAAATAATTATTTCTCATCTCCCTCATATGGTCACTAGAGACAAGGCCTTCAAAATTAGATTGTTATGCAGAATGTCCCAGATCGTCACGCTATGCATCCACTAATCCTTGTGCTCCCACAGCAATGGGCGAGCTGTTAGATGTACCACTAATCTCTGCGATCCATCACTGCAGACCACTTATGACAGGGTGGGCTGTTCTTCTCATTTCTCTATTCACAGCTCACTTTAAGTCTTACTGCTTGTAAAACTGGGATCTGACCACATAACATTTCTATTCCTCCCCCATGCTAATTTCATCTACTTCCCCTCGTCACGGTCTTATGACATCATCTGCATTCAAAAAATCAGTCTGTATCTCTATTATATTTAAGTTGCTGCAAGAAACCAACTGTACCCAGTAAAGTGGTCACTGTGGCACATTTAAACAGAGGAGTGAAGTGCAATCATCTCGCTTACTGCATTGCAGGCTTCTGCGTCATTCAGAATTGAACAGAGAACACTTTTTAAATTCAATCCAGAGCAATTCCTGAATAGAATTATAGAAATACACATATTAAAATTAATAATATCAATATATAATAGGAAGATATCAATATAAATTTGATGCAACGTAACATTATATGAACTGCTACGTATGTGTGTTCAATTGTCTGTGGGTGTGGCAAACTCAATTTAAATTCCAACTCATGGATTGAAAGGGATTCAATTTCCAACCTAGCTGGAATAAAATATATGACTTCAAGACAAATATTCCAGAATCAGCAAACTCCCATTTTCTCTCAGTGCGCTTTCTAATGGAAGGCACAAAGTGGATGAATGATTCTAGTATACATCACAACCTGCCTGAAGGCCCGTTTCATATCATAGCCGTGAGCTTTATGTGTAAGAGACATCATGACAGATGGGTTGGGGGGTTACGCAAATGCTTTAATGAAAGCGGGATCGCATCAGTATCCCTGACCTCTTCCATCACGAACATGCAGAGCCAGTACGGGATGACATTAGCAGCCTGTAAGTGAAGAATATTACTCCATCTCTGAGACTTTACAAGCCTTAGCTCTGGATGTTGGCTGTTTCCTTTTAATTTGTGTAGGCCTGTCTTGCTCATTATGCTTTGAATCGATTATAATTCGTTTTAATGCTGCGCAGAGGAATGTAAACTGCAAGTGGTTGGAATTTAAAAAGATATACAAACACTCAGCCAATGCAATCTTGGCAGGAACAGCAATAGAATTCAACCGAGGAGGCAATCTGCACTTACATTAGGGGTGCGCACAAATTCAACCTGTAAAATATAATATATAAGGTGGGTGAAAGGTTTGGATGAGTGAAAAGGAGCAGGGCTAACAGTATGAGCTATTAGAGCCATCAAGTGAAAATATTGCTCTCTTAGATTACTTGGCAATGCGGGACACACTCACACAAGTTTCGAGATTTCATCTCAACATTTTGGCACTTCAGACAGTGATCTTTGCTTTATGTTCTACCTTGGTATCACAAATTTGTGCGTGCCAAAGAAACTGTCATACCACCGGTGACCATCATTCCAGATTGGTTTCTGCTTGCAAGTGATGTCAAATACAAAGCTGGTTTGATATACTTTCAGATCTGAGTTTTTTTGTCATATTAAAAGTGAAATGTTTAATTTTGGTGCATTAAAATTGCAATAGTTTTTCAAAGAATTGGTTTGAATTGATTGCTTTCAAAAGGTAACCCAAAACACCACTGTGGGACTGGGTATCTGTTAAGTTTTATTCATTCAATTCAGGTCCGATTTTGATTTAGTTTGATTTAATTCTGTTTCACTTGGGTATATTATTAATGCTCACTCTGCTAATTCTATAAATTATACATGGCAGTGTTTCAAACAGATTCAAAATGGTTCGACTTTTTGAACTATTCTTTAAAAGACCTGAATCACAAGAGTCTTTTGTTTTTTTTAATCAGATTACATCCGTTGTGCTGCAAGTTTGATTCACTAAAAGAACTGGCTCATAAGAATCATTTATTCATTTGTACACTGTTCATGCTGCATGTTCTTAATTCACAAAATAAACTGTCTCATAAAGATTCATTTGTTTTTGAATCAGGCTATACCGTACATGCTGCAATTCTTGATTCACTAAAAAGAACTGGCTCTTAAGAACCATATGTTTGTGAATCAGGCTACACCGTTCATGCTGCATGTTCCTAATTCACTAAATAAACTGTCTCATAAGAATCATTTGTTTGCGAATCAGACTAAACTGTACAGATCTTTTAAAATGTTTCTTGATATTATTTTGCACTACTTCCATTCAATGACATTTAATGCAGACTGTGAACTCACATTCTCAATTTAAGTAAAATATGATTTTGAAACACTGATACAGGCATTTTCTAAATTAGTACATTACAACAGTGTACTTTATGTGTGAGCGCCGCCATGTCGTGAAGGCGCTGTGTGCTTTGTTGTGAAAGCGAAACTACTTTGTTTGCATTACACCTTCAAGGAGTGCGCAAACAAGCAAATCAGCTACCAATCCTGAAAATGGAAATTTTACAGTATAATCTGTATCTCTAGTAGAAACAGCCAAGCATGAGCTCTATAAATTAGTTTCATGCTTTAAACAAGGACAGAGCTGCTGAGGGAATATGGATGTGTTGTTATTGTTTGAAAGTGTTCATTACCACATCACCACAAAGAAGCTGCAGGTTAAAGCAATTATAGCCTGGCCTTTGTACGTGCCGAATTGGAGAAATGCTAATTTGACAAGTTATTACAGCCCAGCCAAAACATCCCCACCAAACATAGAGCCGGGCAATTCCCTCTCCTTCACACTCAGCCTTGGTGTTGAATTACAGCAGGGTTGTGTAGGTGATGGTAATGCAGGTTGAACAGACTCACTACATCTCCGTATCATCGGTAAAAGCTACACCAGGCCAATTATTAATGACTTGTGTCTGTTCTAGTGCTGTTTTGGGGAAAAGGAACAAATAGGTTACATGGTGCAGAAAGAGGATACTATTGAACACAATGGAATGGAGTGAGAAGTCATTATAGCATTGCGAGCCAAAGGAGAATGGGTTTAGTGTCTTTCATTTGAGCTAATCAACCATTTCTGAGAGTTTCAATCCAGTTCCTACCTCTACAGGTTTAACTGTGTGTAACTAAGTTCTACTGCAACAAAAAAATTCAATTCAGACCACTTATGCACAAGTCGATCAAGAAGGTCCTGCGAGTGTAAGGACAGACATGAGTAGCATAGCACACATCCCAGAGGTTCTTTCGGGCTCGCTCTAATTTGTCGTCTTCTCCTCAGGCTCACTGGTTGTGTTCACTGAAGGCTCAGGAGCTGCTAATTGTTTAATCTTCAAGGAGGTCAGTCTCCTCACTTACACAAATTAGCCATGAGCCTGGAGCCATGGGAAATTAGGCCCCAGGCTTTTTTTCTGGCACGGAAACTACTTCCACAGCAAGAACTGGCTGTTTCCACTTTGTTTTCGCATTTTCTGCTTCCTTCCATCTCGCTGATACTTCCTCTTGCTCTTTTCCCCTCACTGTTTTCCTATCAGGAATCGATACATTGCCAGGGACACGAGAATGAAGATGAAAGCCGAGTTGATTTCTTGGAAGACCGTGTCACTACTAATACAAGATGAATTGCTTAACTCACCGCGAGGAAGAAATACAGCCATTGATCTCGGCAGTGTTTGAGGTAATTGAATAGACTTACAGATCTCAGCTGGCAGCTGAACAGAGCAGTTCAGTTCGTATGACTGCCGACGGTGATGCAACAGCAAGGCCTTTCAAAGACCTCTGTTTTCAGAGCACATGGGTGTACGAGACATTTTACAGTGGCAGCCTTGCCTCAATCAAAAAAAAAAAAAGAGCTGTACATCACATTGAATGCTAATATCTTGTGCTTTGCAATAGTCTACAGACACTTGAAGCATTTAACCAGGGCACCAAAACTACTTTGAGATTCCAAAACTAGCCCAGAAGTTAGACATTTAGAGATCTCAGTAAGGTTGCATTTAAGTATCTCAAAGTGCCTTGGGAGACATTAAAAAAATATACAAATGAGACAATTGTTGACATACAATATAGAAAATTAAAGTGGACTGAATAATTTGATTACAGACTTTGGTATCTTGCCTAATTTGAACACAGTCTAAGGCAGTATTTCTTCTGAAACACTACCAGAAATATTATAAACTACTGGGATTTATTCTCAGGAGAAAAATCTAAGAAGCAGAAGCAGCAATTGATCTCCATTCAATGTTACTGCAAGCGAAACAGAAACAAATACCAATTTGTGATATCCTATTGGACATCCACACTTAAAGGGCACCTATTATGCCCCTTTTTACAAGATGTAATATAAGTCTCAGGTGTCCCCAGAATGTGTCTGTGAAGTTTTAGCTCAAAATACCCCACAGATAATTTATTTTATAATTTTGAAAATGCCTATTTTGAGTGGAAGCAGAAATGCACCGTTTTGTGCCTGTATCTTTAAATGCAAATGAGCTGCTGCTCCCCGCCCCCTTTTCCAGAATAGGGCTGTGCCTTTACAGCTCGTACCTCAAATACTCTGCCAAAAAACATCTGGGGTGCGTTTCCCAAAAGCAACTATGATCGCAAGTTCCATCGTTACCAATAGATTTCAATGGAACTAACTACCATAGTTAGCTAACGATGCTTTTGCGAAACGCACCCGTTTGGTTTTGATTATAGTGTATATCATGCTGAAATCATGTGTTTTAAAGCCATATCAGTTTAAACTTCTGATATAGTGTTTTCTGAGCGCACACATCCGAAGCACGCACACAGAAAGCGGCAGTCACACGGCATGCGAGTACTAAACTAAGTTCACTTTCATATCTTATTGTGCTTAAACTGTCAAATACACACAAGGTTATGTTAAAAACATGCTACAAAAACAGTCAGTTATGTCTGTGAAGGTAAAGAGCTGGGAAAGAAATCACATGTTTATATTAGATCTGTGTATGAAGTGACAGCAGCGTAATATGCAGTACCTACTGCTGTCTACGCTGTTATATGACCCAAACAATAAAATAAAAACAGAAAATCACTCACTGCTCCTGACCGAATAACTTCTATAGCTTTAATAAAAAGAAATTTCTAACTTGAATGTTGCTTTTAAATGCTCTAGCGTGAAGATAAACATGGTGGATTGTGTGCGGCTCACTCAGGGGCTGTGGGAGGTAATATTATAATAAGAACCCCTTCCTATGTCAGAAGGGGAGAGAAATCTGATCGGCTCATTTTCTTACATGGTAGATGCACTGGACACTCAATTATAGCACTTAAACATGGAAAAAGTCAGATTTTCATCCGATGAGCCCTTTAAGCTTGTTCAGTATTTTCATGACTCCAAAATGAGCTAAACTAAACTAAACTAAACTAAAGGCAACATATTAATTTTATTTGTATGTATGTATGTATTTATATATTTATTTATTTTTAATAGAGAATATACTGCAAAGTCTTCAAACTGTATAACCTGCATTTATTTAAAATAATTAAAAAAAACAATGGGGGGAAAACATGCTACTATTTAAATTATTTATCATTTAATGTGCACAATTTATCATGTATAACAAAAATGCACAAAAATACTAAAACTAAAATAAAATAAATTATTTTAGTTTTAGTATTTTTGTGCATTTTTGTTATAAATGATAAATTGTGCACACACACACATATATATTTATAATCTATCAAATTTAAATATATATTTAAAAACATAAAAATGTATATATATATTAAATTAAAAAACTATAAAATTATAATAAAAAATATACTATACTAACTAAAATTATAATATATTGTAATATAATGATAATGCATCATTAAAATGAACGGTCATGGAGTGAAAACTACAGGAAAAGTCAACTAAATTAAAAGGACTAACTGCATCCAAAATATAAATAAAACTAAATTTAAATCTATAATAAATCTGGATTTGATTAAACTGGTCACCTTCTCACCTTCACACAAGACCTGTTCACAATCTGTAGCATCACAGCCACTTTCAGAGCTGCCCATGTGTCTGAACCATGAGCCCTTCAGCTCTTGGGTTCAGTTAAGGGGAAACATGACAACTTGCAGTTGCAAAAAAGAGGTTTAAGTGGAGTTCTTTAAACATGCAGCCTTCCCTTCCAGAGCAACACTACAGGAAGCCCAGTGCACCCCGGGCCCAATCAACTGAGACAGGAGTGCAGAAAACCTCCTCACTGCAGAGCTGCCTATCTGTACTCTACAGCAGAAGAACGGTGCTACTATCTGTAATGTTTACTGATTCCATCCTTCTTTTAACCTTCTACCACTTCTATTTAGAGATAGACCTTCATTTGAGGGTGATAGGATGGAAATGACCAGGGGTCCGTTCTTCGTACGTCGCTAACTCAGTTAGCTGGATTTGATTGTTGATGATTTGGCATGATCTTGGATTGTTTGGTTCTTCGAAGCTCATCCCGGAGTTGCTGTCATAGCAACAGGTCCTTAAGCTTAAACCTGCTCGGGAGCAGGCTTATTTCATGTAAACAGGATTAGATTGCATCTTTTTAAGCAGAACTGATACTTAAAATATGTCCTCTACCACCGCTACTTTATTACAAGAGTACCCTACTAATCCAGGGACAATAATTTAAAAATAATAATCATTTAAAAATTAATTTAAAGATAATATAATAATGTTGTGTAGTCTTTAATACTACAGACAGCCACGTTTACTCACTGAAAGATTATTCGTCATAAAATGATTACTTCATACTTGTATTCGAGTCTTACACACATGCTATACAGATCATGTAGAGTCGTGCATTAATTTGAGTGATGACAGCTATTATGGGAGTGGCTTGATGGAGCGCAGGAGATGCAGATAACATGATCTTGACCCTTAAGAAACTTTAATTAATGCTGTCACGTAACAAATCTGTTCAAATATAAAATTAAATGAATTGCTAATTACTACATTGAAATAGATCCTGATTAGCGCGATGATATCATTTTGGATGTGACATTTCATGTCGGATGTAATAAGCGACATACGAAGAACGGGCCCCAGGAAGTGGAAAAGCACAACAACAACAAATGTCGTCAGTACTTTGGTGTTGTTTTCCAGTAAAATATTTCAATATCATGGAAAGCAAATACATTTACTTGAAAAGCAAAATTGCATATATCTTTGGAGGAAGAAAGTGAAAAATAAATAAATAAAATGTATTTGTTATATAAAATACTTCATTTTAAGATTATATGCATGTATGTATATTATGCATATTATATTTATGTATATGTGTGTGTGTGTATATATATATATATATATATATTGTGAAACAGTGTATTTACTTGTCTCATTAGTGTTTAGTGCAGTTGTCGTTGCTATGAAACGCTTGTTTTGTTTACTGTGTGGAGACGTGCTGTTTTTAGTTGTTTTAATACTACAATTAATTGCTTGTATTGTCCTCATTTGTAAGTCGCTTTGGATAAAAGCGTCTGCTAAATGACTAAATAAATAAATAAATAAATATAAATATATATATATCTTAAAATTAAGTTTTTTGAATGATTTTTTACTGGATTTTTTATACATATATACGGGAGCAGTTGGGGGTTCTGTGCCAATTGCTCTCACCTTAGTCGTGCTATTGAGGGTGGAAGAGAGCACTGTATAGTCTGAAGTCTAAAGCAATTTGTCTTGTTTAAGTTATTTTTATTGGAAAGCAATACAAAAATACTGATTGAAAACCATTTTTGGTTGTGAAAGCCAGACTCAAACTTGCATATGAGCACCATGACTCAATGTGTCAGAGTACTAACCACCAGGCCATGACTGACCAGATTCCACTCCTTTAAACAACGGATTAATGACGCACAAATGATGAAGAGCTTGACACCTATAACATCTGTAACAAATTCTACTCATTTACGATTGCTTGCTGAACACACCAACATTAATGAATCCTCAGTCTCTACTAACTAGAACCAAACACACACGTGTGTACCTGAAAGCGGCGTGTGAGGGTCTAACCTGCATGTGCCATAATTGTTATATACCCCTTGGCTCCTGGCAGTTATGCTTCCTGACGTCAAATTAGGCACTAATGAAAAACAAGCCACAATGAATAAAGCTCAAGCTCAGCAGACCCCTCCATCTGCCACCCGCCATAATGAAGAGACTCCAAGAGAGAACTGCAGGATGACTTTGGAAACGAGCTTTGAGACGGAGCGGCGGAGTGAAGCAGGGACGGAGGTTTCCGTAGAGGGGGGCTGTCCGCTCCGTCTCTCACTGTTTCTCATTATACCAGCACAGACACTTCACATCTGAGGCTCACTCGGCTGCGGTATGTTTTCTCTCTCTCTGCCTGTAGTTGGCCTGGGGCCCTGCCTCCCCATGGCCCCTGACAGTGCAGTAATATTATCTGAGTGCAGTGGCAAAGCCTTATTGCTTTCCTCTAAATCTCATTTGAAGGATACAATGTGTGTTAGAGATTAATGATTAAAATAATATTGCTTGAAAATAATGATGGCACTAAATCCATAGGTTCTAAGCTAACCTTGACGGATGCATCTGTTTTTTATTTGAGAAATGAAAACTCTGCACAATGTGACAGTTTTTTTTTCCTCTCTCCATGCCTCCCTCTTAAACAAGTACAGCAGGACCGGTCAGACCAAACGAGCCTCACAGAGACTGTGGCATGCTGTGAAACCCCCCCAGGAAATAGGGAAGGAAAGGCAGGAAGGATAAAATGCTTTTGCTAACCACTGCTACACTTGAAGTTGAAGTGTATAATTTGTTTTGATTCTTAAATGTGGAGACAATAGAAATAAAAAAAGAAAGAAGAAAAAGAGAAACAAATCAAACCAATATAACCACAGAAAAAATAAAAAGCTAAAAGGAAAATAAAAATATTATATATTTTTTCAGTCATATATAATATCTTATTATGTGTAATTGTATTTGTTATTTTACACACACACACACACACACACACACACACACACACACACATATATGGTGTGTAAAACTCTTGGACATATTTTAAAAAGTCTATGCTGCAAACTTGACATATTTCAGAAAATCCAGCTTATAGTTGATACTGATACACGCTCATTGTCACAGTGCTCGACAAACTCGACAGCTTTCTTCTTCCATGTGGGGGTTTGGCGACATGACATTTTTGTTTCCAGACGGAAAAGTAAAGAATGCGACACATACGTCTCCCGGAAATCCAGTAGAATTTGACCCAGCTTATAGTCGATACTGATCACTGATCATTGTCACAGTGCTCGACAAACTCGACAGCTTTCTTCTTCCATGTGGGGGTTTGGCGACATGACATTTTTGTTTCCAGACGGAAAAGTAAAGAATGCGACACATACGTCTCCCGGAAATCCAGTAGAATTTGACCAATCAGATTACGACTTTGAAACTCCTGAAGTGTTTCCAATTTTGGGTGCCATATGCATCAGATGTTCAGCCAACGGACCATGGGTGTGACGTCTGAGGCTGAGACTAGCGATCACGGACAGGTATTTGAAGTTACTGTATATGAATGTAAAATGGATTTATTTGACATGAAACCCCAGCAATCACAAACAGGTATCTGAAGTTACTGTATATGAATATAAAATGTATTTGACATGAAACGCTTGTGATCGTGGACCCCTTGCGATCTGGATATATATCCAATTCCAAATCTCCTAAATATATCTCCTAAGAAGGTGACGTCCTGCTTAACTACAGCATTCGACCATAATATGACCCCAAATGCTGTCCAGCTGTGAAGACTTCCCCAAAATACCCAACACACTCCAGCAGTGCCAAATCTGACAGTGCTGTATTATGTGTGTAGGTGTGTGAAAAGGGCCAATGCCTTACATAACAATGTTTCTGAAAGAGGTGAAGACAGATCAGGGCAACGTTCCAACAAGTCACAAAAATCACTTCAGACCATTCCAGTATGTCATATAATAGACAAGTGTAATGTGTGTGTGAGCAAGCAAGTTTCCACAGATGTTTGACTTGTTTCTCTTGCTGTGAGGAGATAAGTGATGTAAGTGAGAAGAGACAGTACACAGTAGGGCTGCACGATAAATCGCATGCGATATTTAACGCGCATCTTGTCAGAAAGCCGGTTCTGTAATCAGTGGTAAATCTCCATCACCTGCGTGCTTTCACATTGAGCAGCATTAACTACACAGAGCCGTTGTTCACTGACGAGCTGCGCCAAACCACGTTCATATTCGCGCGATTTTTTGCGCAGCTTGTCATATATTAAATTAAATTATTTAAATAACTGAAAAGATACTTTAAAAATGAAACTAAAACTGCCAGCAG
>NW_015657483.1:359346-377118 GCF_001515625.1 Sinocyclocheilus rhinocerous
AATCAGCGGTAAATCTCCATCACGTGTGTGCTTTCACATTGAGCAGCATTAACTACACAGAGCCGTTGTTCACTGACGAGCTGCGCAAAACCACGTTCATATTTGCGCTATTTTTTGCGCAGCTCGTCAGTGAACAACGGCTCTGTGTAGTTAATGCTGCTCAATGTGAAAGCCCGCAGGTGATGGAGATTTACCGCTGATTACAGAACCGGCTTTTCTGACAAGATGCGCGTTAAATATCGCATGCGATTTATCGTGCAGCCCTAGTACACAGGAACAATAACCCTCGAGCAACCTAGGGTTAAGTGCCTTGCTCAAGAGCACAAAGATGAATGTGCTGGTGCAAACCATTAAAGGGCAGCCTTCTGATTTTACCAGCCATAATTCATATTGAATTAAAGAAATCAATGAATGAATGATTATATAAATAAATAAATGGATCATCATCATCATCAAATTACCTTAATATTTAATAAACTACATTTATTATAAACAGATGTGAACCTGTGACTGACGGGTGTCG
Source organism: Sinocyclocheilus rhinocerous (assembly GCF_001515625.1). Classification (NCBI taxonomy): domain Eukaryota; kingdom Metazoa; phylum Chordata; class Actinopteri; order Cypriniformes; family Cyprinidae; genus Sinocyclocheilus; species Sinocyclocheilus rhinocerous. Next base: position 359,870 of record NW_015657483.1, read on the forward strand.
ACACTTTAAATTCTCTAGAAATTTGTGGTGCTTTCTAAGCAAATTCTGTGAGTGCAGAATCTGTGAAGGTTTGTTCATAGTTAAGCATTCTCTGTTTGGATTACCACAAGATAGCATGAGCCAATAGTACTTCTGAGTCAGTTCTGTTCATAAAATCTTTCAGTAAGTAGATATGTGGGTACAATTACCTGGAAGTCCTCACTCCATCCTATCATCAGAATACTTTATAAAGAGTAACACTGAAAAATGATAGGAGAAGGCAGAGACAGATTGAGGCTTTAAATGAAGTATGGGTTCCCTCACCTGGAGTGATCTTGCTACACTGAGAATTAAAGTTTGGGGTCTGATTAGCATAACCAAATACAAAAATGCTGGTGGAGTGGAGATGGGCATCTACAAGTGCTGAATAAATCAGAGATGGTGAAAGGAAGACAGAATAATGCATAGGCATTCTCTGATTCTCCTTCAGATTCTCTCCTTTCACATCTATATTTAATGTATTTCCTATTAACTATTTCTTCTTAATAAGGGGTTGTTCACATAGAGTGCATTTCTTTTTAATAAAAATGAAATGGAACTGAATGGAAGGTGGGTTTAGGAGTATATTAATTCCCATACACCCAATCTTAAAATAACCACTCAAGATAGAAGATTCAAGATTCTAAAATCATGAAATTATCAACATGATCTAAACCTTCCTGAAAAACCTATTGTACACAATCATCTTCATGCCTTCTGCTCTCTAAATGACAGTTCATACTTTTTTGGCAAGTAAAAGTATTTAAGTATAATTCTAAAAACATCCCCAGCCCTTCAAGTTAGGCTACACATGTAATTTTGCTGTGAAATCTCTACTGATTTTTATAAAAGAAAAAAGCTTATATTTTTAGTAATATTAAAAAAAAAAAAAAAACACTTACTGGAGCAACTTAGGTTGCATATTTCCATGTGTGTGTGTTTTCTTCAAAGTTTCAAACATGATATTTCATGGTTTTAAGCAAAGTTTATTTTCATGTCTATCGATCATCATTGTATCGCATTGCATTATATCTTTTTTTTTTATTTTGTCTAAAGGCTCAAAAAACAGTTCCATTTTTTTCTGACTACACTGAAATGAAATTTGGGGGTGAAACTTTTTTATTGAGAAATTGCAAGTAGCCTACATTTCACAAATAATTACAAAGAAATAGCAAGTACAATGAATGCATTAAATGTGAAATTTGAAGTAGAAAGACTGAAATAGTACTTTCTTGTAAAACATTCTCCAATAATCTGTTGTATTTTTTTTATTTTTTTTAATTAACAGTGTATTATTTCATATGTAAGGCTTTACAGGGTTGTTTTTGGAAAGTGTCTAAAAAATACATGACAAAAAAACAGCAATATGTATCGCAATGACTTCCATTTCCAAAGCATGGTTTCATAGATAAACACTTACAAACCAACACAGATGATAAACTAAAACAAAAATAGCCCTGTCCCAAATGGTGCAATTAATGTGCACATGCAGACTTGCTATAACCGCTTTTTTTTTTTTTTCGGTGGACATGTCCTGTGTGATCAGCCCTGAGCGTATGTGCACATGCATGTGAGCATCAGGTCAGGTCTCTATTTGTGGGCCACTGCCCTTTGAAGAGGCCATTTTTGCTTGGTGGCTGCCTCCTCATTTTGAATGACATTTTAAATTTCAGGTGAGCACAAGGAAAACATTGACCTTTCTGCCAAGAGGCCCGTGGAATCGATAATCAAGGAATTAAGTGAATTAGTCAGCGCTAGAGCCGCATGCTAACCGAGGGAGGGTGGAATAATGTTGAGGTGTAATGATAAACTCAATGGCTTGTAAGTAACGCTCCATCAAACGGCCATTCACGAGTCACCGGGTCTCATATTATTAAAAAATCCTCCATGTTCTTTGCTCACAATTTAAAGTCTAGACGAAGGGAAGCTGATTTCTATATCGCTGCCTCACTGAAGTGCCTGCTAATCACAGCACTCGTAGGTTGTTAATGAGAATGAACCGAATCTATGTTAAGCATCATTTCTACCCATTAAGTCTATTATTTAATTCAATAAAAGTGCACAAGCCTCACTGTGAGATCATGCTTTAGGGAATGAATGCGTTCCATCATTGAAAGTCTTGAATGAATTAGTGCTAAATAGCAACATGGGTGCTTTTCTTAGTCGATTTAAACATTTTTACAATTTATGTATGGTCATTTTTCATCTACATGTGTGTATTTTTGGGAAAGAGGCACAGAGCCAAAGAAAAACAAAACAGAGCTTTTTCGAAAGTTCACAAACTAAAGAATAATCACTTTTGGAAACTCAAAAAAACTAGCTTGTGCACCCAGCCTCATTTCTGTATTTTGTAATGAGTGGTAATGTGAAGAGACAGATTTCATTTAAAAACCAGATTATCTGCTTTCATTTCACTGCCGCCAGCGTGCCTTTGGTTACTTTTTACCATTTCTCCTAACTTGCTTCTAAGAGCTCAACAGCTTGTCACAACCTCCCCGAAGAGGAGTCTTAATTGCTGTCTGAGCCCTGTTGAATGGCACGGTACATTAAGGCATTCATAATTTGCAAAACAATACTAGAACTAATTTGAAGAACGTGCCCTCCATCACATTTTGAGTGAGTAAGCGTGCCGCCAATACGGCGGTGTAGGCGTGGAGGTATACTTAAGTCCAAATGAGGTTACTGGGGCTCTCAAATGAGCATTTCTGACTGGATCACTATGTGTGGGAGGTGATTTGCCTGAAAATTGGATGATAATGATTCAGGTTTAAGGAAAGAAACAACGCAGAAGAAATGCATTAAAGGGAAAGTTCACCCAAAAATGAAAATTTTGTCTTCATTTACTGATCCTAATGTTGCTCTAAACCTTCAGGATTTTCCATCTTTTTTTTTTTAAGCACAAAATTAGATATTTTAAAGAAACTCAAAACGTTTACAGATACTAACATTCAAAAGTTTGGGGTCAGTATGACATTATACGTATTTTTGAAAGAAGTCTCTTATGCTCAACTAAGGCTGCATTTATTTGATCAAAATACAGTAAAAACAGTAATATTGTGAAATATTACTACATTTTAAAATAATAGTTTTCTTTTTTTAAATATATTTTAAAATACATTTTATTTCTGTGGTGGCAAAGCTGAATTTTCAGCAGCCATTACTCCAGTCTATCACATGATCTTTCAGAAATCATTCTAATATGCTGATTTTGTCCTCAGGAAATATTTATTAATGTTGAAATCAATTGTTTATATTTTTGTGAAAAACAGTGATTGTTTTTTTTAGGGCTTTTCAATGAATAGAAAGTTTAAAAAGAACAGCATTTATTTGAAATTGAAATCTTTTGAAGCGTTATAAATTTCCATACTATAACTTTTGATCAATTGAATGGAAAAAAATATATATACATGACAGTGAGTACATGATGGGGTGAAATATTCCTTTTAGAGATTCTAAAGTTACAATATAGAGTATAGAAGAATATGTACATCTGAAACATGAAAATATGTTAAATTGTTATTGTTAAATATGTTAAAAAAATGTAAAATACACAAAAATACTTCATACATTTTGATAGCCACCATTTCCATAATAAATTATCTATACCATTAAAACATCTTGTTATGGCAAGCTCAAAAATGTGAAACATAAAATAGGCAGTATACCAACCAAAAAAAAAACAGCTCTGTTCTGTCTACTCTTCAGTAAAAACCAAGCTGGCATCTGATGCTTCAAGGACAAATATCATAGTGCTGGTACTTAGGGAGTTGAGTGGCTGGCCAGGCAAAACATTTAAGAGCGCATCTGTTAAACCTCTACAGCTCTGGGAGAATCCATCTGGACCTGTCCAAACCAACCTCGCTCTGATTGACCCCGATAAAAAGTGAACTTGACTTGGAATTGCATCAGACAGTCAATGACGCATTGTTTGTAAAGCCAACATCACATTAAACCAACTCAAATCATTCCATTCCTGCTGCTTTATTCCAGACTATGCTGAACTTCAGTGGGAAGAGACCATTAAATGCTGAGATAAGACAAAGCAGAGATGCAAAAGCCAAAATACCACCTAAGTTACTGACACCGTGCTGTGTTGGAAAAATAGCCAGTGTTGCTCCCCTGATGATACAGGAGAGTCACACTCTCAGATAAGGAACTGTAGTGAATAAAAGAAGTTTGTGCAGGACTCAGTAGCTCTGAAATGTTCAGAACAGAATACTAGCTTATTGTTTAATGTATATGGTACAATATATGCTGCCAATATAGAGTCAAATGCATGCATTATGTAACACTAAACGCTTCAAAGTTCTGTAAAAACTTCTCAAGTATTGGCAGTCCAATCACACTAGTCAAAAGAAGAAATATTACAAGGATAGTTCCATACACGAATCATCTCTAAGTTAGTAACCACATCTAAAACCTCTGTATGTCAGTATGGATGTACTCTATTCTGAACACAGCCGTGAGAGTCCATTGATAGTCCATTAACATTAACAAGGGAATGATGGGTGTCTCAATCCACTTCAGACAGTGTTGTTACAGCGGGGCAGAGCCAATGTCATCGCAGACAGTCATTTACTAGCTCGCAACAGCTGTGAGAAGACAGAGGCCAACCTGTCACAAGAATCCATCAGAAACCAGATGACACCCAATGAACGCCGCCTAACAAATGTTTCGTTTATGATGATGAAGTCTTGAACAATGCTCTGGCTCACGTGCCGTGCTACTCTTTATCCTGAGGCACCATAACAATCAAAGAGCGTTTCCCTCATGTCTGAGACAGAGACACACAGACAGTACCAGTCACAGGCTGGCTTATTCTAAACAGATGTACAGTTCATGTTACATTATGTGTTCACTGCTTTTTCTTTTAGCAAATCGCATACAAGAATGAAAGGCAGATGTCAAAAGCACACAAATATACTTTGTTCCAAAACCTAGTGAGCTGCCTATGTAGGCAGCATTACAGGTGCATTCCAAATACAAAAGGTAATATATAAAAATGAATAGATATATAGACAAAAATAAAATACAAAAAATATTTAAAAAATACATTTTAAAACAGAAATTGAATTCAATGTCATATTTATTATATATATTAAATAAATATAATTCGATTTTATTATTTATATATTTATTATAATATCCACATACAAATCAATCACTTTTAGAAGGTTCCATCATAGTTGTCATAATAGGCAGTTGTGTATATTAGGCAGTATATTAGGTTTTTGGAACAAGGGTATTCTAAATCAAATTAAAATATATCCACATATTTCATCCAGCATCTGTTTGGTCTGCAAACACAAATCCCAAAGCAATCTAAAAGATCCTGTCAGCATCGCGGAACAAAATGTCTATAAGCAGTATAAACGGGCTTAGCGCCAGAGCCGCTGATCTTCCCTATTCATTACAGTTCATTCTATTGCAGAGATACAGCACCATCTCAGACTGTAGAGATCAGCTGTTTTATTCAGTAATATCAGATGTAATTGTAGATTTTTCCAATCACAAGATGAAACTTAGTCTCTTTTCTAACACCAGGCCATTCTCTCTGGAATTTGAAGAAATGCAGTTTTACTACATCAATGTGTGTCAACAGAACACACAAACGTATAGGGCTCCGGACAGAGAGTTTGAGAGATACTGTCTAGCCTGAAATGATGTGAACACAGGTTTTGTGTCCATATACAGAGGATAATTGTTCATCATGTCTGTTTCTCATGGCCAGCCATCAGTTATGGGTTATGAATGCTTATTTAACATATTTTCATCTCAGTGCTGAAGGTTCACTCCAAAAGAAGCTTCTATTGTATGGAGAAGGGCTACATTCTTTCTTGGTAAAGCACTCTCATGATTTTCTCATGAAAAGCAGCACAGATGGTTCCAGAAATAAAAATCCTCTTCATTTTCTCTAAAGAGAAATAGATTTTTAGCGAAACCTTTCAGAACATGTGTACTATGCGCGGGTGTTAATCAATGGTATTTTTTCAATTACATTAAGAAATTCTGATTAATGGTGAAATAGTACATCACCCATTACCCACAATCAGGTGTTTTTGTTTTTTTGTATATAAAAATATACTCTTACATCATTCACAATGCCTCACAGGATGAGAAGTTCATTAAAAGCAATGATCCATTATATACACTAAAATATTATTATATCATGTCTAAAATTGTATCTAACCTTTGAATAGGAGCTTGTTTAACTACATACACACAACCAAAATAAAAGCAGGAGCTTCAGCTTGTGGTGTGTGGGAGGGCCTTTCATTTCGAGAACTCTCCGCAGATCAAAGGAAAAATAAGGTGTGAAATCAGCAAGCTGTTACTATGAGAAATTAAATGGGAATATTTAGTATGCTTTACTACAAATCAGTATCAATCAACAACAAACAAATATTTCCTCTGTATCACTTCCATTTCTTTGAGTCGTGGTTGTGCTTCATGGCAATGCATTCAGACTAATGAATTCTGCCAGTTGTCAGTCGGTTGCTGAAATAGACGCAATGGTTTCTCAGTTCATCTTCTCGTATCGTCTGCTGCTGCTGACCGTTGGTAGGAGCTGCTGCAGACATTTACAGGGGTGACTCATATCTGGTTCATCAGTACTGATAGCAAATGTACTGTGGGAGTTCCTCGGGAAGTCATCTGCCAGCCAGGCATCAGGCAATCCCATGGTACCGCATGACAGAGCAATGCTGAGATAGCATCACTAAAATGCTCACATTGCTGTATACATGGCCCGTAACATCCCAAAGCATGATTCCTGCACAATAACTACAGGTGGACTTTGGCTGATTTAAACATTTATATCCTGCTGGAAAAGAAATGCAAGCACCAAGACATAATTGTCTGCTTTAAAGGATTAGATTTTTGCCTCCAGACATCTAAAATACTATATACTCTCATAAGACTGTTTACACAGAGCTTCTCTCATTTTCCCTACATGTGGTGTTTTTATGTCCTGCAGATTCAATGGGGCATTTAGAGCCCGAGGTCTGAAGTCTGTATGTTCCAGAGTGATTGACAGGATCCTGTGGATACGTTGTAGCAGCACAGCATCTCTCTCTGTCTGGTTAGGCCCTAATGAAAACATATACAACAGAAACAGCTTTGCTCTAGCCAATGTGACTGACTGTAGTTTACATGGGCCTTGAGAACACGAATGGCGGATGGGAGGTTGGTTGTACCAGTGGGGTTTGTGCATTGCTTACATTTAGAAATAATGCTTAACAACATTATTCAGTAGTTTATTTTAAAAAGATGTCGAACGACAGTAACAAAATATTTCTCCAGATGGGCTAAAATCAATAGCTGTGTATTCGGGATATAATAAAACAGTAAATGGCAAAAGAATTGTGTCTTTTATAACTCAGTCTTAACATGTCTGTCCTTGGTATATTTCTGCAAGGAGCAACAGTAAAACAGCCGCATCTCAATTTTCAATCGATTGCAAGATGCACTTGAGCCTTTAAACATTTCATCACAGAAGAAATGGCCATGAACAAGAACACGTTCTGTGCAACATTTGAGCAACATCCCATTTTGTTCCTCAAACATTTGTTGTTACAAAGGGCCTGGGGACATTGTGCTTCAGATCCTATTAGCGCGCATACATACACACACACACACACACACACACACACACACACATGTGCTTCTCGGCTTAATGACTTGGCAGATGAGCAGAGAGCAGATAACCCTGAATCATCTTCGACTGTTTATACAACCTACATCCATCAATTGGAGCTCCTTCTAATAAGATGGCCAGCGCAGAAGAAGTAGCGACATGTTAGAGGATGGAGGATGAGCGTGGAAGAGTCAGCTGGCGTTCGGGAGGTGACCTCTCCATCGCGGTGAGAGATTGGGAACTGCCACAGGGAGACAGACAGTCAGGTTGGCAGCTCTTGAACGTTGCCCGAATCATGCCATCTGACACAGGGACGAGAGAGAGCAGAGAAACAGGGCTGCCAGCACTGGGCACACACATGGTTAAGGGCCGGCTGCCATGACTCCTGCCTCTATGTCAGGACTTAGAGGGTTGGACAGGGTCCTTGCTATAGGTCCAAACACCCCTGCAGCCCCCACCACACTCACAATCAGACCTTGAGTCCTCTTGTCCTCAAGCGATGCCATTCCCACATAATGGCAATACATCAAACTGGAAAGACAGACTCGGAGGGGCAGGCCAGGACATGTCACCTTGGAGTGGGATTCAGGGTGTGAGGTCAGGTCTCGAAGCCTGTCAGCTTGGTGCTGTGCTCAAAAATCTGCCAAGGCCTGCCTTCACCAGCTGTGGCCGGAGCCTGAGGTAAGAATCAGGCCCGGCCCATACCTCTGCTGAATAACAGAGGGTCTGTTCCTCTCCAACTACACCAGATGAAGGTTAGGACCAGGGACCATAACAGAGGGTCTCTGCCCCGTAAAAAAATAGAGCAGAAACTTATTGCACAGAATATTGTTGAGAGATTCAAACTGGCAATGTGTTCATGTAAATAAACATTGGAGTGAACAGTAGCAAACAAAACACAATATACAACAGTCCTAGGGTTACTCCATCGTGAGAATGTGTTTGTGTGTAAAGCAAAAAAAATAAAAAAGTAACGAAATTCAACACAAGTAGTGCATTCTGGGAAATGAAGTCTTCTTCCACCCTGTTCCACAAAAAGTAATTGTTGCATAAATGGTAGAAATATAAAATAGCACTATAATATATAAATAAATAGAAATACAAAATGTTTTTCTATGCACAGATAGATAGATATACAGACAGACAGACAGACAGATAGACAGATAGATAGATAGATAGATAGATAGATAGATAGATAAAGGAGAAGATGGGAGATGAAGGCTAGCCTTAAGAATGTGCAATTCTGACAGATTTTGTATCAGAAGATATGCCACTTAAAACAGCTCTTCAACACACAAAGGTGATACACAAACAGTGCTAATCAGACTGAAAGATGAAATGTGGAAGGGATGTAACGCATCACCCTGAGTATTCACACTTCGGCAGCTCCATGCTGTGTGCCTTGACTTTTATGAGTTACTAATAATGTATATGCTGTGAAAAGAAGAGATAGAGATGAGTAAAAACATTGTGCTGGTTGAAAGAGAGTCATGAAAATGTAATCACGCTGCCACGTGAGGCTGGAAACAGCATACGAACCAAGAAGATAAGATATCTGAGTCAACTTGGATGTTATTTGTGTCACGGAATTCAAATATGCTCACATTAAGTTTTCCAGCTAGACTTGGATGTGTCAAAACTTATTTTCCTAGATGGTTGTCAGCGGCCCACAGTTAAACTAAATGAAAGAGAGAAGAGGGAATGAACACGGATGAAAACGTTTAAAGAAATTTACAGAAGAAAACAAGCAAACACATTCAGCTTGTCCTCTTCTTCTATTCTGTGTGAATGCCATGTTTAGCCTGAAGATATGTTTTACACATTTACCAACTGATGTTTTGCAACATTAACTCTATAATAAAGGAATAAATCTGTTTACACAAAGTTATCTTGTTTAAGATTCACGTGAGTGACATTCTGCTTCACATGATGTCTATCAAACATTTTCTTTTACATGACTTCAACTTTATTCATCCCTCTGATGTGAAAATAATGGAGAGCAGTCCTACTCATTGACAGCCATGAAATTATATCTACCATGGTATAAATGATGTAGCAAAATCTCTACCGGTTGTCAGATTTCCACACTTGCTTGGTATCTATAGTCACACCACCCAGCCTTATCATAAACATGTGCACATACACACAGACAATAAACAAGTGAGAGCAGCGATGGAAACAAAAGGACAGAGAAAAGAGGCAGAGAGGGAGCAAGAGAGTGAGCGAGTGGAGGAATAAGAGCCCTAGTGATATATTCAGAGGAAGAGTTAAGATGAAAAGATGGGGCTGGTGGAAGATCAGAGGATATGAAAATAAAGGGAGATGTCTGGCCTCTCTCGAGGGTCAGATATAAACACAGAGACCCAACTGCCAGAACTGGGCTACAGTACATCAAGTAGCTTTTATGTAATATGTGCTGAATTAAAGATGTGTGAGGTGGCGACCACAGCATTAATTACTCTACTGTCTGTGATGCTGAATTTGGACGCAAGAGCTGTTTTGGTTTGATTCTCACATCTAAAACGACAGCAAAAGCACTTTGATGCTTTTACTAATTAGCCTGCCAGACAAAGTGACCACTGTTCTGTCATACTAATAAAAAAGGTTACAAAAAAAGAACAACATGACGTTTATGAAGTACTTCCTTTCAGTTTAAAGAGATAGTTCACCCCAAATTGAAAATTATGTCTATTCATTCTCTCGTACCTGTGTGTGAATTATTCAAAATCATATTCTTTACAGTGAAACACAAAATTTTCAAAACTAGTAAGAACTGTGTATATCACAGGTCTCCTGAAGCCAGAATTAAGGCTGATAACATCTTTAATTTTAATTCAGAAAGCATAACAAATACATAATGCCCCATCCACACACACACAAATCAAAATAAAAAAATATAAGCAACTGACCGAATGTTGCTTGTTAATTTTTTTTTTTGATGATGCAAACTTGAGTAATGTGTGAGATTTATATATTTTCTTGCTTCAGAAGACATGAGATATAGTTCAAGTCATATGAACCACTTTATAATGCTATTTTTGTCATTTTGGAGATTGACAGTCATGGTCACTATATGAAAAAAACTGCATAAACTCTACAAAATGTCTCAAAATAGCTGCATTTGGGTTTGGAATGACATGCAAGTGAGCAAATAATGAGTAAATTGTCATTGTTGGGTTAACTATTCCTTTAAGAATGAACTTAAAATGACGGTAGCCACTTTCCTTCTGTGCTTCTGGCATCTGTTATTAGACGTTGAGAATACGGCATATGAGCACAGGAGTCTTGAGGTCATGGATTCACAATATCTGGCTGATACCAAAGCAGAGAGAAATATTGAAACAGGCTGCTTTTATATGACATGTATCCACATAATGCTCCTCGCGCACATTCGCAGCATGACATAAGTGACCTCCCTTTGTCCTCGTGATACCCTCACAACTTCCAGAGAAGAAAGAAATAAAGAAAAACAGATTTCAGAGTGCATTACTTTTAGTCCCGCAGATGAAGAGGGAGAGAAGGAAAAAGGCTTTGATTCCTGCAAGAAGGAAAGGGCTGGTCTAATAATAGACTTGGGATTAATGCCGCTTAAATTATTTGTTATTAGACACCAAGCTGGTTTTGACAATCACCTTTGTAGTCTGTAATTTCAGCTAAATGGTCAGTGATTCCTATAATTTCAGCCTAATCGTTTTCTCATTTTCCTGAGGCGGCCTGGTTCACGCATGCTTGGGTTCTGCAGGACAGGTTCATTTTGTCGGCAAAAGCAAGATGGTATATGATTGAATTGCTAACGAAATGACGGTTTAAGCTCGGGATTGCATTTGTACTGAGGAAGAGAAAGAGATTATGAGAAAGTCAAACATCTGAGAGAGACGTTTTGATAATACTTTATAATAACTTTCATTAAAAAGTCAATAAAGGAATAGTCCACCCAAAATTTAAATTCTACCATCATTTGCTCACTCTCAGGGGCTCAAGCTCAGAGAAGAACTAAAAGCACAATAAAAGTAGTTCTTTTTTCACATTAATATTTGCAAATGCTATTGGTTTTTCAAATGTGGTTTGAGAACTATGGCAAAGGTCAGGTTTTTCCAATTAATATTGACTTAAATTTACTCAAAATTTATAGTATGACTTCAAAAAAGACATGGAATATAGCAAAACAAGTCATATGGACTAATTTGATGGTGCTTTGCTGTCCTTTAAGAGCTTCAGCGGCTTGTAAAACTTTTGTATTCCATGAAAAATAGAAGGTAAGATTGGTTTTGGAATAGCAAGAGGGTGAGTAAATAATGACTGAATTGTCAGTTTTGGATGAACTCTTCCTTAAAGGCATCAAAAACTTTTTGGGGGACTTGTAGGCATTCCCATCAGGAGGGTCTGTGATAGTTTGAGAAGCTCAAAGTCAACACAAGTTATGATGCCAAAAAAAAAAAAAAAACTGTCAGAGTGTCAGCCAACTCTGCCTTCAGTTACGCTCTGTCCCTGTCTGCTGCTGTGCGTTCAAACAAAGCCAAAGAGCATGCTGGGAGAAATAAAATAGAGATAGCTCTAAACATCTGAACCAAGAGTCAGAGGAAAATCACACAACAGATCTGCACTGATGATCATCACACAACCTTTCTAACGAGTCTAACGTCTACAGTGCTAATTATTCAAAATGTCTGCTTTTGTATTCCATAAAAGAAATAAATTCATGACTTGGAACAACATGATGGTAAATTACAGCAAAAATGTTTTTTATTATTTTGGGGTGAACTAGGGCTGGACAATAATTCAATATCAATATGTATCGCGATCCCCCTCATGTCATTCCAAAATCAAAAGAAGATATTTTGAAGAATGTTGGTAACAATTTTGGTTCCCATTGACTTCAATTGTATCAACAAAAAATAAAATGGAAGTGAATGGGAATCAAAACCCTTTGGCTATCAACATTCTTCAAATATCTTCTTTTGTGTTCAGCAGAAGAAATCAAATCATACAGGTTTGGAATGATATGAGGCTGAGTAAATGGTGACAGAATTTTCATTTTTGGGTGGTGTCAATGCCTTTAACTTAACAGACAAATTTGATGCTTTGTATGTATGCATCACAGTTCCAGAGAGCACATTTGACATATTTCATAACCCCTCCTGTGACTGATATGTGCACTCACTCTTGCCCAGACATCAGAAATCAGGGTAAGGAGCAGAAGTCACACAGACAGAAGCAAGGTACCAGCAGTGCTTTGAGGAAAAACTAATTGAAAGGGCTTTCTCCATGACGCAGCAGCTGACGGACACGTACACGTGCACATGGAGAAACTACATCCTGTCAGTCACAAGTGTGTGCTGGTGTGTTTGAAGCATAATTGAGATGGTGAACCATGGGCTGCTGAATATGTATGCATGTCAAAAAGAGATCAAGTCAAAGACATAAGATGGGCTCTGTCAAACCCTTAAATGCTGAAATTTAAATCAAATGCGAGATGAAAAAAAAAAAAGCAACCAGAAAGGCAATACTACAATTTGTTAAATATTGTTGTCTCTGTGATGAATTGCTTAGGTTGCTCTATTGTAAGTCGCTTTGTATAAAAGTGTCTTCTAAATACATAAATGTTCCCACCGGTCAAAAGACTGGAATAATTAAGTTTTTTTTATGGTTTTGAAAGCATATTTAATCAGCATAATGGAATTACTTCTGAAGGATCATATGACACTGAAGACTGAAATAATGGCTATTGAAAATTCAGCTTTGCCATCAAAGGAATAAATTACATTTTACAACATATTAAAATAGAAAACAGTAAACTTGTAATAATATATCACAATATTACAGTTTTTATTGCATTTCTTATTAAATAAATGCGGCCTTGGCGATCATAAGAGAATTCAACAACATTACAAATCTTATTTATTATAAACTTTTGACTGGTAATGTAAACATTTGAGTAAACTTTTTTTTTTTTTTAATGACATTTTTTACATTTAAAATACTTTTTCCTATCCTGGATTGATATGCAGTGTTTTTGCATACAAGACAATGCACATATAAACACTGGCACAACCAATAGTGTGAGTTTGGTGTGGTACTGTCTTATTTGACCGACAAATGAAACCTGTGGGAAACCTGTCTGAAACAATCATTATTATTGCAAGTCTGTTTGATGACATTAGTGACCCAGAAATTCAACATTTCACCAACAAAGATCAAAAACTATCGAGATCAGGAACCAAATCAAGATGTGTCAACAGTCAGACGCAAACCTGTATTATTTGCAAGAGCACCACAGCATTATGGGTTTGAAACTCAACATTGGAGCTTTTTTTACATGTTTTTTTGTGTAGTTTGTTCATGATGAAATTACATTTACACTTTAACAATGAAGTGCTTTTTTTCACAGATAAAATATTTGCATACTCTTAAGTGATGAGTCAAATATTTTTGTTCTGTTTTCCTGCTGAAGAAAGATAAAAAAAGTTCATTATAAATGCTTAGCCTATATCTATTAAAAATGACAACTTTTAAGAGTACACTAGCATATATATGCCCTCAAAGCTAACGGACATGAACTAAAAGCCACAAAACTTCAATTTTAATATTGTGGCACCTTAACGGTGAACATGAAAGCAACTTGATGGGGTTATGGGAAGGATCAATAATCCCGTCAGCATACTGTTCCTCATAAAGAGGCAGTTGTCTTTTACAGCTCTTATACCTGCTCTCAAATTTCATATGTTTCCTTCATATTCTATCTTTCTCTTTCTGACCTTCATCCATGATTGACTTGACAGGAGAAGATGGCCTGAAGGAAAGTGTGTTGTTAACAGTTTAATGAGGAGAAACAGCAGAAGAGTGAGCGACATCACACACAAAACCTTTCAACTCACATTTAACACTGCTTGACCACGGGGGCACCCAGATGTAATATTTTCGGAAACTGTGACAGGTTGCCAACACATTGCATTCGACTTTTATCAAGTAAATCTGTTTTAAAAGACTGTAAATAGTTCAGCCAGAACCTGTAATATGGTGTTTCTGCTAAGCTGCACATGTTCTGGAACACAAAAAAACAAAAAACAGAAGAGGCGGATGTTCAGTAGGAAACAAACTGAATACATGAGAGGTCCCAACTCAGTGACCTCTTAGAGATCAGAGAAGTGGTGCACTTTCTGATCTCTTAGACAAACACTGACCATTAGACAATGGCTGCTTCAAACTGCTGAGAGTCACAACATGCAATTCATAAAAAAAATCATAAAATTAAGTTAATTAAATGCAGCTCAGTAAGTGGAAAAGGAACAGAGAATCAAATAGAGCAGACCGAAATGGCATAGTTGCAAAGCCCATATTTTAGATTAAATGTCATTCTCAAAGAGATCGTTCACACAATATTATATATATATATATATATATATATATATAAATCTTTTTCATCACTTACGCACCCTCATGTCGAAAAACACTGACATAAAATATCTTCTTTTGTGTCATAAAAAAGCCAAAAAGTCATACTGACATGAGGGTGAGTAAATCATGAAAAGTTTCATTTTTTTTAACTATCCTTTTAAAATTTTAATTTTTTTGATAGTAAAATTCCATTTCCAATTTAGCAATGTAGTGCTTTGTTAAATTCAAATAAAATTCATAAAGTCAAAATTTATTTGCATTATCTACATTAGTGTCAAATCTTGAGTCTGGAGCTCAAATGCTCCATCTTGGTTTGTTCCTGTGCTGATGCATTTCCAACTGAAACAGAAAGTTTGGGAAGGACATTTTAAAAAAAAAAAATGTGGTAATTTGTTTGATGGTAGTTTACAATTCCACAATGAAGTGCTTTCAAAATTAACAAAATTGCATTAAAATTGTGGGAAAAACCAACACATAATTCATATGTGATTATACTGACTTTGATCATATAAAAACTTTTAGAGTTATTTTTTCCTTTTTACAATGTGTTGTACAACCCGACTCTAGGCATCTCATATGAATTCTTGCGACTTCTCAGGGGATTGAGTTTAAAAAACTACAGCAGAGTGAGGGTGGATGAAGATATTGTGTGCGTGATATAAGAAAGAAAACTCATTTCCCAAAAGGGGCTGTTTTGTTTGTTTCCTGCACAAAGGCCACATTACAGATTGACTTGTTCTATGTTTCTGGAAAGGATGTTTGGGTCAAGATGCCTTTGTGGTGGATATGTCTGTTTTTGAACGGTAGGATCTGGCGGCGATGCTTTTTTTTCCCTTTTGCTTTTTGGCAGTGAAACACAAATCCTTTTATTGATTGGCAAACCTACAGACCCTTATTGTTGGCACGAATGTCTGATCCTCTAGCGGTGTCAAGTACAGACGCAAATCTTTCTACCTGCCTCATGCATTTCCATTTCTGGGCGAACAGACTCACGTGACACTTAAAGCTGAATAAAAAGAAAACAAAACTAGCCTCAAATAATTTGATACAGTGCAACATTATATCTGAGGGAGTTCAAAGGGAAAGTTCACTGAAAAGTGAACATTTTGTCTTAATTTATTCACTCTCACTTTGCTACTACAAAAGGAGACCTCTGCTCTCTCTTATACAATAAGAGTGGATGGGGACCAGGGACTGTCATAAGCTCTAAAAAGCACAATAAAAACATAATTAAAGCACCATATGCACCATATTCTAAGTCATCATAAGCCATACAATAGCTTTGTTCAAGAAACAGACAGAAATTTACATTTATTAACTGAAAATCTTGCTTGAAAGCCATGGTCACCATTCACTTGTACAGCATGATACAGATTTTCATAAATGTCACCATTTGTGTTTCATTCAGATTTTGGTGAATTATTTATTCACAACTTCACAATAAAATGAAATAAAAAAGATACTGCTCCTCAATAAAGAAGAAATGTATTCCATTATCTTTGATGATGATAGGAGGATGACGATGACAAGGAAGATAAGTGAAAGGAGGAGAGCATACTAACACTATCTTTCAAGCAACAAAGCTTTCACTAAAGATTTACTGAGAGAGATAAAAAAAGAAACATTTACATTATATCTTTAAAATAATCTTCTTGAAGTTTCCTCTCAGAGCCTCAGCACATGGACCTTATTCTATATAATAAAAAGACTCAAGTCAAAACTGTTCATTCTGACACTCCATGGCACAACATGATAAAATGACAAGTGCATGAGTGTTTGTTCTAACCAGGCAGGACTGAAAATGCGAAAACAACATTTTTTTGTTGGTCACAATTAATTTCAAGGTGTAATTAAAAGGGAGCTTTTACCCTTTACACATATACAATATGTTTTATCAGTGCTTTCAGACAACATTTCAGTAACGCTCAAAGCAGTGGTGGACGAAGTATACAAATAAAGTACTTGAGTAAAAGTATAGATACGTATAATAAATTATTACTCCAGTAAAAGTAAAAGTACTCTCATAGGCTCACTTCGATGCTGCGATGACGTCATAGCTTTGGGAACACCTTCGGTGTGACGAATGTCTGAAGCCCTTATACCATCACGCCAATTCATTGGCCAAATAGCGATTAGCACCGCCCCCAATGTGCACGTAGGTGAGCTATATCAGCGTGCTGCGCGCTATTTCATCAGATTT
>NW_015657483.1:377367-379380 GCF_001515625.1 Sinocyclocheilus rhinocerous
CCAGAGGCCGTTAAAGAGCTCAGGCGAGCTACTGACTTGGCGCTTAGGGCTACCAAGCACACGGCTCGGGCAGTGGGCAGGTCCATGGCAGGTTTAGTGTCAGCTGAGCGCCATCTTTGGCTCACTCTCACTGACATTAAGGAGAAGGACAGGACTTTTCTTTTGGGCGCCCCCATTTCTAGTGACGGTCTGTTCGGGGATTCGGTCACGACTGTCGTGGAGAAGTTTCGAGCAGCGAAACAGCAGTCCGCCGCGTTTCGTCAGCTCATCCCGCGCAGGGCTAGGGAAGTAGAGCGTCAACCACCTGCGGCTCGTTCATGCTCATCCTCTTTGCAGCACCCTCGCGAGGTCCAGCGGCATGAGCCGTCGCCTAAGTTACCCCCTCGTAAGGACTGGGGTTCTAGGTCTCGCCCACCTGCTCAGCCACGGCAATGCAAGTGGTTAGACCAGAGTTCGACGGCCAAGGCCTCTCGTTCTCAGGCTCCTAATAGCAGTTCCTGATTCCTCTGCTCGTCTTCAGAGGCCAGGCCCTCCTTTAGAGAGTGTGGACGAACCTCACAAGCATATTCGCCTCTCTCGTTGTGGCCTCCTGACTCAGATCTTGACGGTCCCGCCGCGTGGAGACACCTGCCCGATGTCTCACGATGGGTACTACGCACCGTTCGACACGGTTACACCATCCAGTTTCGGAAAGGGTCACCTCCTTTCAGCGGGGTTCTTCCTACGACGGTACATCCTGAGGAGGCCTCGATTTTAAGTCAGGAGATCGTGTCACTCCTAGAGAAAGAGGATATAAAGGAGATACTCCCCACTCAGATTCAGATTCAGAGTCAGGCTTCTACAGACGGTATTTTGTTGTGCCCAAAAAAGATGGTGGTTCGGAAGTTCCTCAGGTTTGCTTTCAAGGGCAAAGCGTACCAATATTGTGTTCTTCCATTTGGACTAGCTTTGGCTCCTCGAATGTTTACAAAATGTATGGATGCAGCTCTGGCCCCGTTGCGGCTCCAGGGCGTCCGGATTTTGAACTACCTGGACGATTAGATAATATTAGCTCAATCTCAGGATCAGGCACAGACACATCGAGATCTGGTACTCGATCATCTGAGGAGCCTAGGGTTACAGACGAACCTACAAAAGAGTGTCCTGCTGCCGTGTCAGCAAACAACCTTTCTGGGGGTGGACTTGGACTCTTGCACGATGCGGGCACGACTGTCTCCCGCACGTGTGCAGTCAATACAGACCTGTCTAGGTCAGTTCAAGACAGAGCGCCTAGTACACGTAGGCTTGTGTCTCAGGCTGTTGGGTCTGATGGCGGCGGCGCCCCCTGTAGTTCAGTTGGGCCTGCTCCACATGCGACCGTTTCAGTGGTGGACCAAGAGCCAGAACATTTCACATCACTGTCATCCGCTTCGCAGAATTACGGTGACACGCAAGGGCTTTCGTGCTCTAAGACCGTGGATGAGACCCCAGTTCCTTCAAGAGGGAATCCAGATGGGGACGTTGTGTCGCCGCAAGAAGTTCACTACGGACGCGTCCCTTATGGGCTGGGGAGCGGTCCATCAAGGACGTCCAGTCGGTGGAGTCTGGACAGAGGTACATCGAGACTGGCACATAAATCGTTTTGAGATGCTAGCGGTCCTCCTGGCTCTCAAACTGTTTTTACCCCAGTTGAGGGGTTATCACGTGTTAGTCAGGACGGACAACACGGCAGTTGTGTCGTACCTCAATCATCAAGGAGGATTACGTTCTCGCCCCCTGTGCAGGCTGGTGAGGCGTGTTCTTCTCTGGGCTCAGACAAAGCTCCTGTCGATCAGAGTAGTCCATATCCCAGGTTGCCTGAACTCAGGAGCGGACCTGCTCTCAAGACAGAGTCTGCAGGATGGGGAGTGGAGATTGCACCCCCAGGTGGTGGATCTTATATGGCAGAGGTTCAGCCGAGCGAAAGTGGACTTTTTTGCTTCGAGCATGAATACACACTGCCCGCTTTGGTTTTCCCTGTCTCCCCCGTCGCCT
>NW_015657483.1:379582-394959 GCF_001515625.1 Sinocyclocheilus rhinocerous
TATTTGTCTACTCGGCTAGTTGATCCAAAAACATAGTAACTTAGGCTATGTGCGCTGAAAAACAATATAAAAACAGACGTCACATAGGGCTAAATGCATAGCATTTTAGTAAAACTGCAATACGTTACAGCAGCGGGGAAGATGAACGTGCATGAGTTATTTTTTAACCTAAAATATAGAGACTCTGATGTCTGCATTCAAGCATTTCAGTGGGCTTAAACAGATCACCCTTTACAGCAGATTTAACGTTAGTTCACAAACAACTGACAGCGTTGACCTAAATATGATTTTCAGTTACAATAATTAATCCTAAAATTCAACATTAGTAACTTACTTTTAGCAGCATAAGACGGGCGCGCGCTCACAAGATCTCCCGGTTCTTATTTGTGAGTTCAGTTCACTGGAGACTCGCACTAAACGGATCATTTGAATCAGTGAGTTGTCGAATAGGGGAACGAGATGCTGCGATGCTAGGCCGTTCCGTACCTTGATAGCACTTCCTTCGTAAATCAGTGGAAATCTGACGAAATAGCGCGCAGCACGCTGATATAGCTCACCTACGTGCGCATTGGGGGCGGTGCTAAGCGCTATTTGGCCAATGAATTGGCGTGATGGTATAAGGGCTGAAAAGAATCAGTTCTTTCTTGAATCAGACACCGCTTCTGCATCTCGGAGCATGTGATATATTATAAGGAGTAACGATATGTTTTATGAAATGTAGTGAAGTAAAAATTACGATCTTATGCTTTGGAATTTAGTTAAGTAAAAGTAAAAGTTACTCAAAATAAAACTACTCCAGTAAAGTACAGATACTTGAAAAATGTACTTAAGTACAGTAACGAAGTAAAACTACTTCGTTACTGTCCACCACTGGGTCAAAGTTCATGTATTCATGATCAGAAGTCACTCATATAGGGAAGTAACCACAATATGACACTTGAGCGCTTTTCGTTAGGATCTGTATCAGATGGGATATAACTGGACTGATATTACTTTAGGACATCTGTTTCCATACAAATATTAAGCACCGTTTTCAACATGTTACTTGAGCACCAAATTAGCAAGGGTCATGTGACACTGAAGACTGGAGTAATGCCTGCTGAAAATTCATCAAAGAAATAAATTACATTAGAAAATATCTTAAATTGAAAAAAGTTATTTTAAATTGTAATTGTAATATTTTTATTGTATTTTTGCTTAAATAAAGGCAGCCTTGACGTCTTTCAAAAACATAAAAAAAAACTCAAACCTTCAAATTGTGGGTGTTTCCAAACTTTTACACAATACATAATCACAAATATATCACCACCAACTTTTCTATTCTGTTTAGTATTGCTAACATCACCAAAATTGATCACAAATTCGACTAGACAAACCTCAACAGTTTGTGACCCGTTTGTGACCTGTAAATTATCTACATCTATATAATTCCTGTCTACATACAAAGTTGCATGTTCTGACTGACTGTTGCACAACATATAACTTACTGCATCTTAACTTGTTAAGACATGTGCGAAAAATAGCAATAATGATATTTCTTTCATGCACAGGGCCCTAAAAGCTAGTCACAGATCACATATAGAAACATCTTGACAGCCTCTTGACAACTCGTTAAATGCTTAAGGTCAAGGTTAAGATGGACACAAGCCGAGCAGCTGCTCTGAGGAGGAAGTCTTCACAAAAACACCAAGTCTTGAGCTGACTGCTCTCACACCCCAACCGATGGCCTCATCTTCTCCCACAGCAGATGAATGCAGTTATTCACCGGATAAGTGGGAGGCAAGCGCGTACATGCATGTTTGAGTAAGAAGGGGTGAGATTAGTAGAAAGATCAGAGCTGAGAGATGGAAACACAAAGAAAGCGGGTGAAAGAAAGGTTGAACATTTGAGAAACGACTGCGGCGCGTGTGATTTGTTTCCTCAGACAGTGCCTGAAGCTGCGCAGGTGGCCACGTTTGACACTTTACGCTGAGAGGCATAGCGCGACAACCCGTCTGCTGCGAGGTCCAGCAGACACTTTTGCTCTTAAGCCTTTCTAATTCCATCATAAAAGATGAAGGGAGGAGAAAATGAGAGGAAAACAAGCCAGGGGGTGAGTGGGAGTGAGTGGGCTGTATCAGAAGGTACACAATGGTAGAAGAGAGGAAGAACGGTTACACAGCAAGGCGTCACGCGCTGGGCCTCTCCACTTCAGGACGGCTCTAAATTCCTCTCAGCAGATGGTCCTTCAACCATCCAAGCTGAGGATAAGACAGAGCGAGTCCACTAAGATGAGCCTCCCGCGGTTCCTGCAAATGGCAGCAATAAATGGAGCTGTCTACAGAGAGGAGGATGAGAAGAAAAGGAAATTGTCATCACCGACGTGAGAGGAAATCAGGCAATTATGCAAAATGGGTTGAGAGAAATGGAACCATGAGATGAATGTGATAAATTGCTTCCACAATTGACTAAATATGACTGTTGGGAATTGGAAGAATGAGGCTGGTGATTCCTACACACAGTACAGTTCATTGCACTTTTACTACGAAGGTCAAACTATATAGTAATTCAGCAAAGATGCAATAAATTGATCATAAGTGACAGCAAAGTTATTTATAATGCTCTTAAATATTTCAATTTCAAATAAATTAAATTACATTTTCAAATAAATAAAACTTTAGATTCAGAATCCTCAAAAAAATGTATCACAGTTTCTCCAAACACATAAAGCAGCACAACTGTTTCCAACACTGATAATAATAAGAAATATTTCTTGAGCACCAAAACAGCATATTATGATTTCTAGAGGATCATGTGACACTGAAGACTGGAGTGAAGAAAATTCAGACATGTACAAACATGCAAATCTGAGGCAATGGCACTTCAAATCAACATTTTTTAAATGAGCAGTATATATTGACATTTCAGACAGCCCAATGATTTGTTGTAATTTTTAAGACAACAAGATCTTACAAGTTGAGGAAACAAGAGACCCAGCTGCACACACAAACCTCAAGATTTGGTGCACAAAACACAACAACTGTAAAAATCTATGGATACATTTTGAACACATGAATCACTGAAAGTAGAAAATGAACTCCAGGCATCACAAAATAACCTAAACTTGACAATATCGCCAATAATAATGGCTGAAATAAAAATGGTAAACTTATTATTTATGCTCCAGTGCATGAAGGGAACATCAAATTTAAGTAGATTTTGTTGTGAATTTTGACTTAATGGGTGGGCCAAGCACATGCTAACTTCTTTATGAAAGCAATGGTTTACAGCGAATTTAGAACAGCTCCGCGTTGTGCCTAACAATGTCCCTTAGCTGTTTGAAATTCACTGTAAACAACAGCTTATTTGGGTTTATTGTGTATTCAACATTCTTAAAGTAAAAATAACAGCACTGATCCGCAGCCTGCTTCTTTAAAACTCAAACAACAGAGCATTGCACTAGCAACACCAAGGTCAAGGGTTTGATTCCCATGGAACATATAAACTTATAAAATGTTTATCTTGAATACACTATAAATCACTTTGAATAAAAGCATCTGCCAAATCCATAAATGTTATGCAATGTAAATGCACAGTATCACATTATGTGCAAAAATGGACATGCTTTTTACAGAGAAATTTCCTTCAGGTCTCTACTGTCTGCCTTAATCTTCCGTGGTATTTGAAAAGGGCATGAAGGAAAGGAAGGAACACACTACTACCATTTGTATACAGTACATTTTCATACTGAACATTTAATCATCTCTGGTTTGCAATCTTGAGCTTTGGAGGTTCATTAGTGCAAAGAAGTCATTAGTCCAACCACCAACATGGATACTTAAGCTTAAGTCACAATTTTTGCAAACAGGATCAGTACATCATTTATGTTTACACAACATACACTAATGTTCAACAGTCTGGTCTGGGAAGTATGTTTTTTTTTTAATGTTTTTGAAAGATTCAGCTCTCACCAAGGCTGAATTTATTTGATCAAAATATAAATATTTTACATAGAGATGCACCGATGTATCGGCCAACAATCGGTATCGGCCGATAGAAGCAATTTTTCGCGATATCGGCCATCGGCCGATTGTTTAAAAACATCCGATGATCAGGTGCCGATATATCCTGTCAATCAAAATTGGCGGGAATGCATCGAATACGTGCTGTGTGTAAAGATGTCTCTTGTGTGGAATTACTTTGAAGTGGGTGACAATGACGACAAAACTGCAGTTTGTAAGCTATGCACAGCTAAAATTTCGCGAGGTGGAACTTCAGTTAAAAATTTTAACACAACTAATTTGATTACACACCTTAAATGCCGACATGCCAAGGAATATGACGAGTTCGTCAAAGCTAAAGCGGAGGCTGCTTTAGCTACAAAAGCTAAATGCCAAACAAAGGCTAGCGTGACTCCCTCTATCGCGCAAGTGTTTGACAGCACCAGAAAATTCAAATCTGACAGCACGAAAGCGCGTGAAATTACTCAGAAAGTAATGGAATTTATGGCGCTTGATGATCAGCCATTCTCCGTAGTTGAAGACACCGGATTTCAGCGACTGGTAAGACACCTTGAGCCTCGCTACACTTTACCGAGTTGACGTTATTTCGCAGACGTCTGCTTACCGGAGATATACAACCGTGTGGCAGATCACGTTCACAAGCTTCTTCATAACGACTCCGCGATGAGCTTCACCACAGATATTTGGTCTACAGAGGTAAGCCCTACGAGCATGCTTAGTCTCACTGCTCAGTGGATCGATTGTGATTTTAAACTTAAAAAGTCTTGCTTCATTCACAAGAATTTACCGGTTCTCACACTTCGTTGGCAATCTCTCAAGCATTCACTGACATGTTAGACAAATGGAAAATCGACAGATCAAGAGTGCACGCTGTTGTACGCGACAACGCGAGGAACATGGCTAAAGCCATGACGGACAGTGAGATTATGAGTTTGCCCTGTATGGCTCATTCCCTCCAGCTGGCTGTCAACGAAGGAATATTAAGCCAGAGAAGTGTGACAGAATTGGTCAGTATGTGATTGGTCAGCATACGCTGCAGATTACGAATGTGACGAGAGGGGCGGGGCCGAGAGCCGTGGGACCGGTGAGTGGCGCAGGTGTCGCGCATTAGCAATTACTCCACCGGCCTCTTTCCGTTCTCACGGCTCTCGGCCCCGCCCCTCTCGTCACAACGAACTACCAGTCACACCTACTGCGCAGCAGTGGACACTAATGGAAAGCATAACTACACTTCTCTCTCCCTTTGAACAAATAACCAGAGAGATTAGTAAAGAAGATGCGTCCGCTTTTAAAATATAATTTATTTCTGTGATGGCAAAGCTGAATTATTAGCAGCCATTACTACTACAGTCTGCAGCGAATCACACTGCTAGTATGGCTAATGCTTGAGCCCAAGGGCATAAACTCATATAGTATTCATATCCACACAGAGCATATAAAGTAGTCGCCACAGTTTAACTGTGCATAACAACTAAATACCTGTTCTTTAGTTTCAGTATGAGGGACTGGCGGTGGAAAAGCGAATGGGTGTGTGTATAAAAACCAATATCATTAATGATATGATATTAAGGTCCCACAGCTCAGGCAGTGTGTTCTCGCTGCTGGAGTTTGGCACTGGTTCTCACCACTGTGTAATCCCTGCACAGTGCAACAGGGAGCGCACCTGTCCAAACTGTGTAAACACACACATACACACACAACTGACATAAATGGCACCGGTTAGATTATGTGTCGAAGTTTAATACTTAGAGGTAGTGGTTTGTTCAAATAAGCATAGCAAGTAGCACTAATTAGAACATATAAAATACATTATTCATTAGTATTGCTATTAGGTTTTTATTGCATCTTAACATGTACACTGCACTGTACAGTACGACTCAGTCTGACTCATGCAATTATTATTAAGGCAAAGGAAAGTCTTGTGTCAAAAAAATCAATTTCTCTGAACTCTGAGAAGACTAAATCAGTAAAGGACTGAGGCGAGACAGAAACTGACAGGTAGGGGTGATGAGAGAGGATGAATGCAGATCGGAGGAATGAAGGGACAGGATGGTGTTTGGGCACAGGGCAGCTGTTAATGTACCATCTGTGAGACCAGCCTTGCCAGGCCAGTAATCAGGCAATCTATCACTCAGTTTCCTGACACTGTCAATTAAATGCTTTGCTTCTCAGCTCCTCCTTATTCCACTCCTCTCTAACTCATCTCATCAATATTCAAAGTATGTAAAAAGTGAACATACAATTTTTACAGGCAAGCCACTGATGCGTACAATATCGTACGTATGGAGAGCTTCTAAAATTGAAACGTGTTTACATATTAAATTTGACATGTACAAATCTTTTTGACTAAAACTACTAAAAGACAAACAACTAGTGAAATAAAAGTGTCTGCTAATGACTACACTGAAATAGTAAATATGGATTAAAATATAAAAACTCAATACACACAAATAACAGATATATAAATAATTACTTTAGGTTCAAACAATGTTGGATGATCTGACTGATGTATTCTGTGAAAAACATCCGCCAAATTAAACAAGTAGCAGATTGACATATCAATAGATTGAGTCATTTGCGAAATACACTTTCCATACAAAACAACTAATAATACTAATGAGATCATTATACTCTTCTCCATATGCACTAATAACAGCAGATGATACATTCACCATTTAGTTTGAGGACACCACTTTAAATTAATCTCACTGATGGGATGCATACAATTCCATGAAATCTCTGTCATTAACATAAAAGAGTTTTACTGAATATTTAAACAGAATCACACTTATTACCATTCTATTATGTTGTTATTGTATACTTAATTGGCTCAAAAATCTAGTGGGTTTCCTACATAGGCAGTATTTTAAGGCTGTCTTGTAGGGCTGTTTTTCAAAAGGTATGCAGTACAATAATGCAGCATAAGATACCTTGTTTTGGCCAAAACATTCCCAGAATGCATTGTACCAATCATTAAAGGAACAGTTCACCAAAAAATGAAAGTTTGCTGACAGTTTTCTCACCCTCACCCATACAAGATGTAGATTAGGTTGTTTCATCAGAATAGATTTTGGTTTATTTAGCATTACATCACTTGCTCACCAATGGATCGTTTACAGTGAATGGGTGCCATCAGAATGATAGTCCAAACAGCTGATAAAATATGACTCGGTCCATCAATTAATGTCTTGTAAAGTGAAAAGCAAATCCATCATTGAGGTGTTTTAACTTTAAACCATCGCTTCTAGCCAAAATACCAGTCCATAATCCATAATAATGCCTCCTCCAGTGAAAAATTCCATCCCGTTGTCTTCTCACATCAAAATCCACCAAAATATTTTATATTTAACTTTTTTGGACTGTTTTCATTTGTAAACCAAGCTTGATCTGTGGATATTTCTTTCCTGATTCAGACAAGAAAGCAATATTATTGATAGAAGTTTAGTTTAAAGTTAAAAATGTCTTAATGATGGATTTGTTTCTCGCAAACACGCAGCTTTTCTCCTCACAAGACGTCAACTCACGGATTGGATTCGTGTGGATTACTTGTGGGATATTGTGATGCAGAATCACACTTATTACCATTCTATGTTGTTATTGTATACTTAATTGGCTCAAAAATCTAGTGGGTTTCCTACATAGGCAGTATTTTAAGGCTGTCTTGTAGGGCTGTTTTTCAAACGGTATGCAGTACAATAATGCAGCCTCCTAAGATACCTTGTTTTGGCCAAAACATTCCCAGAATGCATTGTACCAATCATTAAAGGAACAGTTCACCAAAAAATGAAAGTTTGCTGACAGTTTTCTCACCCTCACCAATACAAGATGTAGATTAGGTTGTTTCATCAGAATAGATTTTGGTTTATTTAGCATTACATCACTTGCTCACCAATGGATCGTTTACAGTGAATGGGTGCCATCAGAATGATAGTCCAAACAGCTGATAAAATATGACTCGGTCCATCAATTAATGTCTTGTAAAGTGAAAAGCAAATCCATCATTGAGGTGTTTTAACTTTAAACCATCGCTTCTAGCCAAAATACCAGTCCATAATCCATAATAATGCCTCCTCCAGTGAAAAATTCCATCCCGTTGTCTTCTCACATCAAAATCCACCAAAATATTTTATATTTAACTTTTTTGGACTGTTTTCATTTGTAAACCAAGCTTGATCTGTGGATATTTCTTTCCTGATTCAGACAAGAAAGCAATATTATTGATAGAAGTTTAGTTTAAAGTTAAAAATGTCTTAATGATGGATTTGTTTCTCGCAAACACGCAGCTTTTCTCCTCACAAGACGTCAACTCACGGATTGGATTCGTGTGGATTACTTGTGGGATATTGTGATGTTTTAATCAGCTGTTTGGACTCTAATTCTGACAGCGCCCATTCACTGTAGAGGATCCATTGGTGAACAAGTGAAATAATTATAAATTTCTCTAAATCTGTTCTGATGAAGAAAAAGTCAATTTTCAGAAATTTATCATTTTTGTGTGAACTATTCCTTTAAGTACTCTGTTAGAATGCTGTCTTAGACGTCAGCAGTATAGGTTTTGGGACAGAACCGTACATACATTATACAAAATCTTTCGGTATAGCATTTGATGGCTCACTCTATCTATCTATCTAGCTATCTATCTATCTATAAAACTTTAAAAAGAAAGAACTAAGCATGTGAATACTAAAGATTCCTTCAACTAAACTTTGTTTCACCAAAAATCACAAGTCTGTCCTTGTCCCTGTGGCTCTCTGTGGAAAAGAACAGCCAAACAGGCAGCAAACACAATCAGTGTAAAGATGCATCCAGCGCCATTATTAACGGTGCAAGCGTGTGACGGACCAAACACAATGAGATCTGCAGAGTGAGGAGAGGAAATCATTAAACACAGCCTGATCTCTGTCACACTGCATCAAACGGTCTCCTTCCTGAGACCCGCGGCTCAGCCATGCTTTGTGTTCAGAATCAAATATCGCATTCTCTCACTATTTTACTTCTTTTAACTTTCCCCTTCTTTCTGCTGCTTCTAAAAAGCGACCCTTTGTACAGCAATTAAAAACCTTTAATTTAGAGGTCACACACTCTTAAAGAATGTGTTGCATTCAGCCAGTAAGTGGCTTGCAAATCTAATTTACAAGACGCAGAGTGGACTGTCCCCAAACCCTGATCACACTCACCCCTCCCCTGGGCCGCTGGGACACAGAGGGCCCCAATCAGAGCAATCTCAAATTGGGAGAACAATGTAGATCTTCTGTGCATAATTCTATCTGTTCACTCACAAATCCATACTGCACTGCGAAGACAAAACAAAGTAACTATGCCAACACTGAAATGGAGATAATTAGTTAATTAAATGTACATTTTCTTACCAGTCACAAAACTGAAATGTAAAACATTTGTTTTCTTTATTTGTGGGTGAATGGAAAATAATCAAATAAATAAATCAAATAAATAATTAAACCTTTCTTAACAGCCATAATACTGTGGTTTGCATTTTATTACTATTTTTTAATTTATTTTTTCTTGCATATTTCTGAAAAACAGTACATAGTCATACAGTCACTCACAGAGTCATATGAAATATACAAAACAGAAATGTACTGTGATTTTTACTGATTCTTCAAATATCTTTTCCTAATATCTTCTGAAATTAGCTTTTTTATTATTTTTTCTATTTGTTTAAATATCTATTAATAATAATAATAATAATAATAATAATAATAATAATAAATTTATTACCCAATGGAAATGAATGAATGTTGACTTAAAGCGAGGAATATTCCACATAGTGTCACCACAGAGAGTGCTGGACAAATAAAATTAATTTTTCTACTGGAAAAAAGGGTTAGACCATTCTTCAAAATATGTTCTTTTGTGTCCCAGAGAAGAAAGTCAGTCATATAGGTTTTGAAAAATAATGAATGAATGAATAATAATAGTGATTTTTAGGGTGAACTATTTCTTTAACTTGGGGTTTCATAAAGTTTACATCATTTTTGAAAATGCATGTGCATCCCTCAGATGCTGAGCAACAGGAACGAGGTGCTGTTGAGCAAGAAAACCCTCCTCACAGCTGACAGGAGCAACAAGAAGCCCCGACACCCACCTCTCACACACCTGCTCACTCTCCCATGGAGAAACAACCACAGAGAAGGAAAGAGAGGAAAGCAGGGGAGAGTGATTGGCAGGCGGCCAGGATCTCTGTACAACTTTAACTAGTGCTCTATCTCTCTGCATATGTCACACTCTCTCTTTCATTTTCTCTTATCTTTGAGTTCTGTCGCTGTATCGTCAAATCACAAATATATGCAAAACCCAGGCTTGGTACGGCGTCCTGCTCGGTGACTGCATATGAGGAGATGTGCTTAAGCAACCATCTTCTAGTACACACACACACACACACACACACACACACACTCAGAGAGCATTTGTGGCTGGCTGCATGGAAGTTACCACCAGAAAATGTTTGTAAATCTCAAAGCTAATTCTTGCATGTTGGATTCATGGATAATTGTCTTGCTTGCTAGGAATTTTAACATTAACAAAAAAAGAGAGATATTCTGATTTAACTGTGATGGAACCGGCACAAAAAAAAAAAAAAAAAAAAAAATTTATGAAAGGAAATGACGCACACACTGTGTGTAATGCCATTACAAAGGTGATGGCTTATCTCAAGAATATTAATTGCTGTAGGTCATACAGATGTTATGTAACCTTCTCTAAAACTAAATAAACTTTAATTAATATTCATGAGACAAGTAAGAGACAAGAAAAGCCATAGTGAGACTGGTAAAATTCCCATTTCAGACCAAATCTGTTCTGATACGAGCAATTTCAGATCACCTTTATGTTTACTCACGTTTTAGTATGACTTTTGACTGTTTCAATATGACATTTTTCTATATTATAGAACAGATATATTTTCAAACTTACCCTGATCTAAAGGGGTCTGTAGGGTCTGTTTTGGAGCATTTGCTAAAAGTTAAAACCGTGTCTACAATCAGATTACTATTAGAAATAAATAGTACAAAATATTTACGTTAGAAAGTAAATGTTTTCAGCATTTACACTGACCTCATAAAGTATCATGAGTCATAATTTAAAAATGTTTGAATGTGATTGTATTAGATTCAAAATTATTAAAAACTTGCTAGAAAATAGTGTAATTTTCTTTAAATACTATACATTCTTTTTTCTAGAACACTGTTCTAAATTTATCTCAAATAAATGACACTTCATTTGATTTTTGTTACGTAATGCAAAGACATTCATACTAATTGCAATTGCAAAGTCTTATTGGGGTGACTATTTTGCAGGCTAATTCTCAACCCTAATGTAAGTAAAACCATTTTAACATGCCATGCATATCATTTTTGACTATGAGACTATCATTCAGCCTGTCACTCAGTGGATTTTGTAGGATAGACAAAAAATGGATATTCACCTGTTTAAAATAGCAGGTGCATCTACATTGAATTATAGTCCAAATGATGTATATGCATATGTACATATTTAATATCTGTTGACTACTTGTTTTAGTGGGCTGGAGAAGTTTCTGAATCCTAAGTAAAGGGATGACACACAGGATCTGCAGAGATGACTGTCCATATCCACCCGTAAATGCTGCATCTCGCTGAAGATATCGAAAATGTATTGCACACTCTGTATGTGAAGATGTGCATGTGTGTGGTTCAAGCTCATTTTAGCAGTTTAAGTTCCTGTCTAAAACTCTTTTTGCATGCCTGGGTGGCGCTACTGATTACCTGGAAAAGGAATGAAGCTTCCTGTGAAATACTGACGAAAAAATAACAGTACTTCTCCACTGCATCAACAAAACTACAGAAATGTTGCAAAGAGAATTGTCTGATCAAATTTAATAGTGAAATTTAATAGGGTGAAGAATACTGCATTATTACAGCACTCTCGGAGACGAACGAGGTGAAAATGCCTCATGATTTGCAAATGACATTCAGTAGGCCATCAAGCGTCCAGACTAACAGACATTAGAGCTGCACTGCAGCTAAAAGGTGAGCTTAATAGGGCACAAACATCCCTCCTAATGAACATCACACTTGCACCCGACCCATCAGAGCTGTGCTTTATTTTCTCTCTTTAATAAACGAGCTGCCATGCAGGAACATGATTGCATAAGAAACTCTACTAGGAAATTAGATCTCTGTAATATCTCAATTGTTTCTCCCAGACAGAAATGGGATTAAATGCAGATCAAAGGGAGGTTTATTTAAAGGTAAAGTGCATCAATTCTGCACCACTAGCATCACCAAATGGAGATTTGAAAAAAAATGATGCCTGTTTTCTACCACTGGTCAAGCAGATAGTCCTGTCCCAAACTCATGCCATGTGTCTCCTATAGAGATCAACACTATCAACACTATCTCAATCTGTGCTCAAGATACTTGAAAAGTCAGGGATTTCCATATGAACTTTATCTACGTTTATTTTATTGCTTTATACTCTCAAGGCATATTCACTTCAAGGACGATAACTACTGTATAACGATAAAGATATCGTTTTAAAAATCATTTTAAACTTAAAAGAATAGCAGAGTCCATACCACAACTAAAACAATAACAGCACAGAGGAACTGATATTGTTGGAATCACAAAAAAAAAAAAAAATTTACAGTTATTGAACAATAAAAACATTGACAGCCAATCAGAATCCATCCTTCCTTAAAGAGCTCAAGCACTTAAAGTCACAGGCGACAAAACTGCAGCGCAAGCTTAATGTACGTTGGTGTGTGGACGCTAATATAGATATCTTTATAGGTAGCGTTCTTGGTGTGAATGGGCTTTTTCAATGTGTCTGATCTGTGTCTATTTTTATTTCAGTTTTAGAAACATCTAAAAGTTGATACTTAAATAAAGCATAACTGAAATTTCCATTAAAGGAACAGTCCACCCAAAAATTTTAATTCTATCATTTACTCACCCTCATGTCATTCCAACCCCATAAGACTTCTGAAACACAAATTAAGATATTTTTTTTTTATTAATTCGGAAAAGAGGTTTCTGTTCCTCCATTGAAAGAAGATCCAAAAAGGTCATTAAGGCATTGTAAAATGAATTCATGTAAACTGAGCGGTTTATTCCAAGTTTTGTGGAAAGATACGATTGCTTTATATGATGAACAGATTTAATTTAGAATTTTTTTAACATTTAAATAATGATCACATTTGGCAAACACAGCTTGTGCATGCTTCACATGCTAGAACAATCCTCATTAGTTCTCATGCATCGCACACACGTTTAAGCTTCCATGTTTACCATATGAAATGTGCTTAACATAGTTTAGATGTAAATGAAAGCTTAAATTAAATCTGACCATCAAATGATCACATCTCTTCACAAGATTTGGATTAAACAGCTCAATTCCTGTGGTTTGTTTTACAATGTCTTTATGACCTTTTTAGGTCCTTTTTTCAGTTACCTGGACTTTCAATTGAAGTACAGAAACCTCTCCGGTTTCATTAAGAATATCTCAATTTGTGTTTGGAACAATGTGAGGCTGAGTAAATGGTGACAGAATTGTTATTTTTGGGTGAACTATTCCTTGGAGTCTCTAGAGCTATGGAAAAAGCAATCCTTAGATTACCAATTTGAGTTTACGTAGTAAAACCCTGACTGTGACCTCAGCAGGTTTTCTCTCTTCCAGCTTGATTTGGTTTTATTCTCTTATTCTTTGAGTCTTCCCATTCTCCCCTCTCATGGGAGCAGTGTAGCAAAGCATGGCTGTTCCTGTTGAAGTTCACCCATGTGCATGTGTGAGGCGTTTGCAATGTGCAATCTCTAGATCACCGCCTTGGACATCTGCCCAACAGAACAACAAGCCAATTATGACCTCGCTCCATCAAAACATGACCTAATGAGAGAAAAACAGTGTTTAACAATAAAACACTTCACAAATATGCAAATGTTGTAGGTTCAGTACCAAATGGCCATTCTGAGTATAGTGCTACAGCATATCATACAAATCTTCCATGAATATTGACTTAATTATTGGTATGTTCCTCACACAAACTGTCATATGACTTCAGAAGACTTGGAATAAGGCACACAAATCATATGGACTACTTTTACCATGCTTTTGTGTCAGTTTGGAGCTTTTTACAGTCTCCATTCACTTTCATGTGGAAAGAGCATTTTTGGGTGAACTATTCATTTTACATCGTCTCTGTAGACTTTACATGTGACTAAAGCACAATCACTGAGTAGATTTAACATTGTCAAAGTAATATTGTGATTAGTGACTGGATGGTCAGAGAGAAAGACCATTAGCACCATCATCATTCATTAGCGTCAGACTCGTGGAGGACTAATGTATCGCACCATTTCATTCACCCATCATCAAAATACAATATAAGGAGAGCCCTGAGCAATGCGACAGCCGTGAATCAGACACTGTATATGCACAAGGGCCACATTTGACTGTACAGGGCTATCGGATATCTATGTGCTGATAGAAACTACGGTCTCTAAAGGGGGGAATGGATGGTTTCTGTCAGCAGTCTTTGGTTCAGCTGTCTTCACTGTCCAGTTCTATACAAATGACCATCCTCCATTTTTGACGGTAGTTAGATGGTAAAATGTTAGAACAAATTCTAGTGTATATTCTTCTTTATTAACACAAATCCACTGGTAATTAAATTGAATTACTACTATTATTATAATGCTAATTTTGTTAAATATGGTGAAGCCAACAAATTACATTAGCACATCACAGGTCAGAAATATCAAAAGGCTGTGATGTAAAAGTTATTTTATTTTAATTTGGAATGCGTTGATATTAAAATTCTGACCAATAAGACAACACTTTTATTGATAACGAAAACCAAAACTATAAATTTTTTAAATTGAAATAAATTGAAAAAAAACAAAATACAAATATTGGGTAAAAAAAAAAAACTAAATTAAAATTAAAAGTTGCCTTGGCAACTAAATTAAATAAAATGTTTAAATACTAAAACTAAAACTGATTATAATATGAGGGATTTAAATTTGATATTTTGCACACTCAATTAGTTTTCTTAGAAACTTCCCAAAATTTTTTTTCTTTAATTTGGAAAAACAAACTAACACTTTACCGTGTTTGCGCTTGCATTTGACCACAAATGTGACCCTGGACCACAAAACCAGTCTTAAGTGTCAATTTTTCGAAATTGAGATTTATACTAGGGCTGCACGATAAATCGCATGCGATATTTAACGCGCATCTTGTCAGTAAAGCCATTCTGTAATCAGCGGTAAATCTCCATCACCTCCATCACCATCAAGATGCGCGTTAAATATCGCATGCCCTAATTTATACATCATCTGAAAGCTGAATAAATAAGCTTTCCATTGATTTATGGTTTGT
>NW_015657483.1:395064-406219 GCF_001515625.1 Sinocyclocheilus rhinocerous
TTGGCTATTGCTACAAATATACCCCAGCGACTTAAGACTGGTTTTGTGGTCCAGGGTCACAAATGCCAAAATGCTCACACACTCACTCTGCTCTCCCCCGTTTCGCATTTCTCTCGCCACGCATATCTGTCACGGCACACAGATATCACAGAGAGCAGTCACGCTCTTCTGTAATACATGAGATTCAATCCAACAGATAAATTAGTGTCAGTTTCCACATCCCATTCCAAGCCACCAGCTCCTCTCTCTCTCACTGAGTGTTGGGTGTTCTGCATTCTAAATGAGAAGGCATCAATCACAGGCCTCCTTACAATTCACTCTGCTTACATGAACACTGTAAGTCTTTGTGTGTGTATTAGTGTATGGTATTTATAAAGGGTGTGTTTTGTGTTTATGTGCGCTTGGTATCATATCTCAC
This sequence comes from Sinocyclocheilus rhinocerous, assembly GCF_001515625.1. NCBI lineage: Eukaryota > Metazoa > Chordata > Actinopteri > Cypriniformes > Cyprinidae > Sinocyclocheilus > Sinocyclocheilus rhinocerous. The sequence goes on from NW_015657483.1 coordinate 395,483, forward strand.
CAGTCAATAAAAGATACGAGATGGCTTCAAATTAAAATGATGTAAGAAGCTGTTGGTGAATTAGTTATTGAGACAACAAAGAGAAAGCATTAACAGTATGCACCACAATTTGTGCATGAGATTCAATCCAACAGATAAATTAGTGTCAGTTTCCACATCCCACTCCAAGCCACCAGCTCCTCTCTCTCTCACTGAGTGTTGGGTGTTCTGCATTCTAAATGAGAGGGCATCAATCACAGGCCTCCTTACAATCCACTCTGCTTACATGAACACTGTAAGTCTTTGTGTGTGTATTAGTGTATGGTATTTATAAAGGGTGTGTTTGTGTGCGCTTGGTATCATATCTCACCAGTCAATAAAAGATATGAGATGGCTTCAAATTAAAATGATGTAAGAAGCTGTTGGTGAATTAGTTATTGAGACAACAAAGAGAAAGCATTAACAGTATGCACCACAATTTGTGCACAGCGCTGCTGTTTTTAATGACTTAAGCTACCATGAGAGCACAACTACACCTGGAGTGATGTTCACTGGCCAAATTAATATTAAATACAACTGACAGACATTCAATAAATAGCATACAATACTGTTCAAAAGTTTAGGGCTGGTAAGATTTTGTTTAATGTTATTTAAAGAAGCCTCTTCTGCTCACCAAGGCTGCATTTATTTGATCAAATACAGTACAGTAAAACAGTAATACTGTGAAATATTATTACAATTTAAAGACCCTTTTTAAAAGTTTTAAATTTGCATGAAAAAAAAATTCTTTCTGTGATGGCAATGCTGAATTTTCAGCATCACACGATTCTTCAGAAATCATTTTAATATGCTGGATATTTTTGGATTCTTTAAAGAAATGGAAAGAACAGCATTTAAATATAATTATGTAAAAAGTTCTTACTGTTACTTGTGATCCATTTAATGCATCTTTGCTGAATAAAAATGTTAATTTCTTTCTACACTTAAGCAACACTTGAAAATGTACTTTTATTTAGAGTGTTTATTAAAGGAGCCATTTCAACTTAATAATAATATTATTAATAATAATAAGTTACAGACCAACATTATCAACAGGAAATACATCAACAGTAAAGAAAACAATGGAAAATAATGACTCAATGATGAACATTGCAATTTTTCATTAAAAAAAAATAAATAAAGAAAAAAAATCTACCAAAAAAGGTAATGTTTAAGAAAATAAAGACTGTTTCTGAAGCAAGGAACCTTAATGAACTTTGCAAATTTTAATAAAAAAAAAACACACTAAATTAATGATAAAATAATTTTGATACAAGAAGCCTTGGATGATCATTGCAAATTTTCATTAAAAATATAGATAAATAAAAATCTAAAAAATAGTCATGTTAAACAAAATTTGTAATGCAAGAAACCTTGATGAACACTGCAAATTTTCATAAGAAAATGAAGGTGAAAAAATCTACAAAAATGGTCATGTTAAAATAATGACTGTTTTTGGTGCAAGATGATGTTTGATGAACAATGCAAAATATTCTGGCATGCAAATAAGAGCAGTATCATTACGCTAATGTGAAGCGGATCCAAACATCTGCCAGTGAACTGGCCTTCATGGCAATAGGTCACAGAAACAGACAGATAATATGGTTGGCGTGTGCATGAAGAGAAAGAGGAGTCTTTAATAAGGAGGATGACATGGCTGGGTCCACACCAAAGACCTCGGCTAAAAGATCATCCCACCGACCTGTCACTCACCTATTCTTCCTCTCTCCCGCTCTCTTTTCTCTCCCAAGGTTTGGCAGACTAATCCCACACAGCGAGCGGAGTCAAGGGGCAAACACAATCTCAGAGCTGAATGAGACGCTCTCTCACACCTGGAGCACTGTGCAGAGAGACAGTCATGCCTCCCCAGCCATCTTCCCTGTTTACCCACACTGCACCAGGGTGTTAATTGCTTTTGGGGGGATTAGTCCTGACTGAGCAGGGCTTAAGCCACAGAGCCTTTGCGCTGTCACACACGTGCTGGGCCCCCAGAGTCCTCCCTGGCTCTGGACCAGCGGCGGGGGAGCTGCACTCTGGATCACCGGTGCTTAAAGTGCAGATGGTTCCTCACAGCTGATTGGATATCGAGTTGAGTTTAGGCTGATTGATAGTAGCTGAGGTAAGCAAAGAAGATCAGCTCATTTAGACCTGGGGATCTCAACGAGGTTGTGCGGATACAGATGAGTGGATAGAGAGAACAAGGAGAACATAGTGAAAGCATGATGAAGAGCCGATGAAAAATATGTGATGTCACGTACTAGAGGAGTCTGCTTCATTGTCTGCCATTGATTAGATTGAGAGAGTCAGAGGAGTGACCCCTCAAGCAGGAATGGACCGTCCCATCCAGGGGTTCGCTTCTCCCAGTGGGTGTTTAAACAGGTTAAAGGAAAACCTGAACTGATTTCATTTACTTTAAAACTAAAGTATAAAACAGAAGTTACAGGCTGTCAAAAAGTAACAATTAATTTGTGACCAATTTATGTTATATTATAATTATGTTTAATTGTAATATAATTAAAGTGTACAGGATATCACTTCTCTCAGTAAGGCTCAATAATTTCTTCATCAACATCAAATCTTTAGTAATCATTAATAATAATTAATATTTGTAAAACGGCCATTAAGTAATTCACTTTGAGATGAGTAAAGAGTACAGTTGCATAATCTATATCTATATTAATAATTGTTACATATTCATTTCAATTATTATAATAACAATAATGCATAATAATTAATTGCAATAATGCATGTGACTGGATGGATGGATGGAACAATAGAATGACAGAATGATAGAGAGAACGATAGAACGATAGAACGATAGATAGATAGATGTTAGAAGGATAGAATGTTAGATTAAATATGACAGACTGACCGACCGACCGAGAGATAGATAGATAGATAGATAGATAAATAGACAGACAGACAGACAGACAGACAGATAGATAGATAGATAGATAGACAGACAGATGGATAGATGGATAGATGTTAGAAGGATAGAATGTTAGATTAAATGACAGACAGACAGAATGACTAACCAACCGACCGATAGATATGACATGGCTGGGTCCACACCAAAGACCTCGGCTAAAAGATCATCCCACCGACCTGTCACTCACCTATTCTTCCTCTCTCCCGCTCTCTTTTCTCTCCCAAGGTTTGGCAGACTAATCCCACACAGCGAGCGGAGTCAAGGGGCAAACACAATCTCAGAGCTGAATGAGACGCTCTCTCACACCTGGAGCACTGTGCAGAGAGACAGTCATGCCTCCCCAGCCATCTTCCCTGTTTACCCACACTGCACCAGGGTGTTAATTGCTTTTGGGGGGATTAGTCCTGAGCAGGGCTTAAGCCACGGAGCCTTTGCGCTGTCACACACGTGCTGGGCCCCCAGAGTCCTCCCTGGCTCTGGACCAGCGGCGGTGGAGCTGCACTCTGGATCACCGGTGCTTAAAGTGCAGATGGTTCCTCACAGCTGATTGGATATCGAGTTGAGTTTAGGCTGATTGATAGTAGCTGAGGTAAGCAAAGAAGATCAGCTCATTTAGACCTGGGGATCTCAACGAGATTGTGCGGATACAGATGAGTGGATAGAGAGAACAAGGAGAACATAGTGAAAGCATGATGAAGAGCCGATGAAAAATATGTGATGTCACGTACTAGAGGAGTCTGCTTCATTGTCTGCCATTGATTAGATTGAGAGAGTCAGAGGAGTGACCCCTCAAGCAGGAATGGACCGTCCCATCCAGGGGTTCGCTTCTCCCAGTGGGTGTTTAAACAGGTTAAAGGAAAACCTGAACTGATTTCATTTACTTTAAAACTAAAGTATAAAACAGAAGTTACAGGCTGTCAAAAAGTAACAATTAATTTGTGACCAATTTATGTTATATTATAATTATGTTTAATTGTAATATAATTAAAGTGTACAGGATATCACTTCTCTCAGTAAGGCTCAATAATTTCTTCATCAACATCAAATCTTTAGTAATCATTAATAATAATTAATATTTGTAAAACGGCCATTAAGTAATTCACTTTGAGATGAGTAAAGAGTACAGTTGCATAATCTATATCTATATGAATAATTGTTACATATTCATTTCAATTATTATAATAACAATAATGCATAATAATTAATTGCAATAATGCATGTGACTGGATGGATGGATGGAACAATAGAATGACAGAATGATAGAGAGAACGATAGAACGATAGAACGATAGATAGATAGATGTTAGAAGGATAGAATGTTAGATTAAATATGACAGACTGACCGACCGACCGAGAGATAGATAGATAGATAGATAGATAAATAGACAGACAGACAGACAGATAGATAGATAGATAGATAGACAGACAGATGGATAGATGGATAGATGTTAGAAGGATAGAATGTTAGATTAAATGACAGACAGACAGAATGACTAACCAACCGACCGATAGATAGTACATACAACAGCATAAACAAAAAGTTAATTTACAAGATGAATTGAATTGTCTAAAGTAAATCTGACGGATTAAACTGTCTTGTTTGCCTTTTTACGTCTTGCATACCTGATAGCCTGACTCATCACTGTTTATTGTAAGAAATATGACAAAGTGATTGATGGATGGACTCTCGAAAAAGGAGTGACAGCTAAAAGTGTGTGGAGATGGCAGCTAAATTGATCTGGAGGAAACAGGAAATTGTCATCCCTTAATCCTGGTGTGTCTTTGAATCTTTGTTATTTTAGTATTATTTATATACTATTGTATAAATATTAATATTTTGAATTAGCTTTCCTTTTTATATATTTTCAGTTTACGCTTAGGTTTTCATTTTAGTTTTATTAATTTTGTCATGTGCTTTTTTCATTTTATTGTTATTTTTTCTATATACTGCAGTTTCAAGTTATTTGTATAGTTCTAGTACTTAAATTTAGTACTTATTAAAAATAGAAATGTTGCCTTGGCAACTAATTGAAATAAGTTTAAGTTTGTCATCTAATATTTATATACATTTTGTCCAGCTTTATTTCAATGACTGAAAACTATTTTAATACAGTAGCTTTAGTTTGTTTATAGTAACAGAATTCTAAGGGATCTCAAAACCATGGTCATTAGGAGCCTTTACAGTCTCTGGACAAAACTTACAAAGCATTTCCCTAATGAGGAACATTGTAATAATCAGAAATTGCTTGTATCGCTAACACTCATTAACCGATAAATTTATGTAATGCGAGCCACTTGTTTATAGAATCCAGGCTCAGATGTGCTGACTCATGTTTGACACTATAAACATTCAATAATTAATAACGAGTCGTTCTTTTTGATATGTCAGTCTAACATGAATGACTGCATGTGAAGTCATGTAACTGCACAGCATGTTAAATAAATCCTCATTATGAGCGGTGCTCCAGTCTGATTGATTAACAGATTGATCTGAGCTCCCCTTGGTGTCTGTACTTGTGCCTGCTCTGCTGGGAGGGCCCGGGTCTGTGGCTCTCTGCCATCTCATTAAAAAGCACCCCTTCGGGTGGTGCTGGGAAGGAAAAGGGATGTTCTCCGTAATGCCAAAACTATCCTCTGAGACCGGAAAAACAAACAGCAACATTTAGAGAATAGTTCGAAGATGGAGCACGCCACTATATCGGCAGTTCATAAGACTCACTGTGACATTATGGGTGTTTGTAATATTAGCACTTAACTGACGGTTAAGACTGCCACTACAGAATATTAAAGTCATACTCATACTCCACACTTCATAAACATGCCATTGACTATAGGTATGGGAAGCATAAGGAATGTAACACATCCCGGTTTGTTTCCTCTTAATGTTTACTGCTCCCTCAACAGTACCATTAATAATTAGTTTAGTATTTTATTTTAATTTCAGCTTGAGAAAGAAACTCAAATCTGAAAAAAAAATGGAACTTCATTACCAAATGTCCATTCATTGGTGCATTCGATTTTCTAAAAAGAATCATACAAATAATTTTCTCAGGAATCAAACTACATTGGTCAGACTATACAGTTTTGATTCACTAAAAAGAACCAAATCATAAGAAGTTGAGGGGGCGCATGCGCAAGTGCTGACCCAGACGCTGGCGTGTTCGAGTTTGTTTGTTTTGTCTTATAGTTGTCTTATATTTTATTTCTGATGCTATTTTACTCTTAGATTTTTAGAGATATGATTTTTACATTTATTTTGGTTTGGATTTGGAGTCTAAAATGCGTCGTCGATCAAGTTATTGCACTGGAAGCCGAAGTGGAGTTGGGAAGTTTGAGAAACAACGGACTAATGAGTAAAATGACTTACAGCCGCGAGGATTTACTAAGTCTTCGGTATAACATGAAAGTTCCGCCGAGTCCTCCTTGTGAGAAAGGAACTATGCTGTGGGAACAAAAATAGGATCGTACGGCTGGTGTCTCATATGAACAAATTACTATAAAAGGTGTAAAGGTAGAGCAAGTTTCACATTTTAAATATTTAGGTACAATCATTGATGACAAACTCTCATTCCAGGAAAATGTCACTCACTTGGGAAATAGGTGGCTGTATATTTCATCATTCGGATCAGATACTTTTTTGTTTGGGATAAAATTCACTTCTCAGTTTCTGAACCTAGTGTTGACAACACAAACAATTTAGGCCTGTTTCACAAATCTTGCTTCCTCAGAACATAAATGAAGCAGCACAATTACAACAGCTGGCTCGCATTGAGCTTTTAAACAGACAGTGTTTCTGCTGCATAACAGAGATGTGGCTCTACACAGAAAATTAAATTACTTCTGGTTTATCACATAAGTTCAGTGCCAAAATGATACTTGCAGCAGGGTACCAAAATGAATATGTGCCACTTACATACCGCAGACAAAAAAGGGGGGTGGATACAGGCCTTATTCTTCCTGTTCCTTTCTACAGAGTTTCTCCTCAACCTTTTCTGTTCAAATTATCCAATTTCCCAGTACTCCCTGTTTCTTTAAGCAAAAAGAGATCTAGAGTATTTGTTTTAGCCATGTGAGAAGTATCATCCTGCTGGAAAAAGCACAGCTGAGCCGATCTCCTGCAGACATTAATTGTAAGAGGAAGTGGATTAGTGAATTAGGGGGTACCAGGGAACTGAGAGGAGATTGGGGAGAGGGGTATAACGGAGAGATCAGATCCGCCCGCCTGCACAGCTCCAGGAGTCCGAGAGGAAGCTGAGCCTTAGACGGGGGATCAGAGTGATGGAGAAAGCAAGAAAAAGACATGCAAGACCACAAGCTGTCAGAATATGTGGAGTAAAAGCTTTGAAGTCCGCAAGACTATCGAGCCTAAGGCCTGTTTCACACATGCCCTGCTTCCTGCATCGCAGAAATGATTTCTGGGTTATCGAATATTTCCTTTAGTAACAGGCAAAAGCTATAAAATGGTTATCAGGAGTGGGCCATACACTACCATTCAAAAGTTTGGGGTTGCTACGATGTTTTTGAAAGTCTCTTAAGTTTACCAAAGCTGCATTTATTTGATCAAAAATACAGGAAAAAAACAGTAACATTGTGAAATATTATTACAATTTAAAATACTTATTTTCTGTTACGTTATATGTAATATATTTTAACATTTATTCCTGTGATGACAAAGCTAAATTTTCAGCATCATTACTCCAGTCTTCAGTGTCACATGATCCTTCAGAAATCATTCTAATATGCTAATCTGGTGCTCAAAAAATATTCTTATTTATTTACAGGGGAGAAGTCAAATAGAGTTTCATTGTACTTGCGCATAATGGCAATAAAGATTACTCTAATAATATATTCTATTCTATTCTATTCTATTCATCAACTTAAGGTCAATTCACACCGCACTGACAAATTCCGATAGACAAGCAACAGATACTTCATCAGGTTTTGTCGGCTCAGTGTGTTACTCCTGGTGTCTGTTGGCGTCTGTTGGAACTCATTTTCACCGATTGAACATGCTGAATCAACACTTGTCGGGTCATGGAATGTCTGAGAAGTGACCATAATCTGGTGATCATCCTCACTGGTCGGAGTCTGTTGGTGCAAGGTGAATTGGCCTTTACTGTTATATTACTGACCCCAAACTTCTGAACAGTAATTTACACAAGGGAAATTTACAACCAAATGACAACTCATTTCACCCCTACAAACTCAGATGTAATCAAATGTCAGCCACCCAGACACCCATTAAATAATAAATAAATATTATTTAAAAAATAAATAAACTGCAACAATAGACCCCTCAAATCATCTAGATTCAGTCAGACTTACAGAACAGAAAGTACATGCAATCATCAAAGAAATAGAAATCTAGATACTTTTCATGTTTAAATCTTTGAAGTCTGTATACATATCAACCTGTATCAGTTATTCGGGATGTCTCGCTCTCATCGCATTTTTCAAATGACTCATAGGGGTGTGTAATTTAGCAGCTTTATGGCTGGGCTAATTGCTGATATATTTTGGTGGGAGTCTATCGAGGAGCGGGTCACGGCCTCCTTCCTCTCCTGATTAGTGCAGGTCAGCGATAATGAGTGAGAGGTTCATAGCAGCTGCCAAGCCCCTCGACTTATCAGTACGCACCTCAGGTCAAACTTTTGATCTCAGCTTTTGGAGTCCAGGGCAGGCTGACCACAGGAGGATGACAGCAGAGGTGGAGGGATGGGAGTTCTAGCCTTTAATTAAGAGCTCTGTGTTTCATAACACACCATATTATGGATAGAAAACTGACTCATTTAAAATGTGAAGCTGAACTGAAATAAGTAGGATTGCATCAAACAAGTCTGATTGAACTCGGCACTGCATCTGACCAAAGATTCGTCTTCTCTCCAACACAAACCAATGTTTTTCCAACACATAAACAGAAGCTACCTTAAAATGTTCATGAAAACATGCTGAAAATTTACTCACCCCATGCAAGATGTAGACGAGTTTGTGGTAAAACTTTACTTTAAAGCATTGATGTAAGTCATTATAAAGGTATTCATAATATATGTTGTAATGTATTATCTTTTCATAAACAACTGTAACCAAAGTTCAAATGCATTATAATATTTGAAGGTTTTAATGCATTATACCTTCTAAAGGTGAAAGAATTAATAGTTTATTATAACTGTGGTTACAATTATTCATAAGACATCAAAAATGCACAAAGGTGCATTACAAGGCATAATTAATGCATTAAACCTATTTTTATAATGCATTATATATAAAGGCTTTAAGCGATGGGTTTGATTCTTTATAGAAGCAGAATTGGAATACCTTCTAAAGGTGAAAGAATTAATAGTTTATTATAACTGTGGTTACAGTTATTCATAAGAATAATCAAAAATGCACAAAGGTGCATTACAAGGCATAATTAATGCATTAAACCTATTTTTATAATGCATTATATATAAAGGCTTTAAGCGATGGGTTTGATTCTTTATAGAAGCAGAATTGGAGAAATTTAGCATTTCATCACCAGTGGATCCTCTGCAGTGAATGGGTGCCGTCAGAATGGATCCACTTATTCCCAATCTTTTCCGATAAAGAAACAAACTTATATACATCACAATATAGTTTTTGATTCACTAAAAAGAACCAAATCATAGGATTTATTGCAAGTCAAGTCTGAGCTCCTCAGCACAAAATAAATCATGTAGCTTTAATCTGCAGTGCACTTTTTGAACTTTAGGGATCACTGTGCGTGTGTGAACACCACTGTTACAGAGCTAGTTAGGTAGCATGAGGCTTGTCACATGACTGCACCACCCTGAACCTGTACTTGGCCAGCCATCCTAACCACCAAACTAGTTTCCCCTATTAAGCAACATCTAACCATAACCTGTTCCGAAGAATTCACATTTGAAAATACTGCACATGGCCTGGAGCTATCAGTCAGTTGGTCATACAAGTACGTGAACTGCAAGTATGCTGCAAACCGTAATGGCCTGGTGAGCATGCCTGGACACCAAGAGAGGTCATATGTTATCTGAGGTGTCAGGTGTACCTTCACCTCCAGATGGGCAAAACGTGTCACATTCAATTCTTAAGCTAGTTTACAACACTTAGGCCCGAGACATACCCTAGCCAAGTATGTGAACAACAATGCTTCTAGCTACACAATTTGAGTTTGCACTGTGAAATGTAAAAGAGAATTCAAAATGTAATGCATAAAGATTTTCAGACCAAATGGCCACTATAGCAGATAATCGTGTACATTCCTTATAATACAGGCATTTTTCTACTGTCATGACACAGCAACATTTTAAAATAAATCTCACAAAGCATACTAATTACAGTTAGTTAAACTGTCAACATGTTCATAGTTACAGTTGCCGATTGAATAACACATCCAGTTTAATGACACATATATTAAACAAATACGCAAATATATTACATTTCCATGCTTGTATAAAGTATTTTTCTGACCTATAGTATATAGAAGCATATTAATGGAAATATCAAGAAGCATGAAGTATATCAGTATTAATTAGATTTTTTTCTTTTTTTACATTTTTCTATTAAAAAAAATAAAACATTTTGGGAAAAATTTTTCAATGTTTACATTTTCTGACAATATATATATATATATATATATATATATCCAGTATATTTCCTTACATCCTTAAAACAAAATAAAATTGTTTTTTTGAGCAAATTGCTCTTATTTTACAGTTTTTCTGAACTGCTAAAACACTAAACCCCAATCTCTGAACCAAATTCTCACTAGCTTAAACCAATTTGGCGAATAAA